>NC_050187.1:10370885-10510885 GCF_008315115.2 Sander lucioperca
TTAGCTGCTACTAGGTCTCACTCAAAGCTTCTTGTTATTAGCCAGCTAGGCTAATAACTACAACCACACTCACAGCTTCTTGTTATTAGCCAGCTAATAACTACAACCACATCCACAAAGACTGTAATTTAGACAAAAGATTAGTCATCATAAAATCGTTATTGGTGTCAGTAAAACAGCTCGATTGTGGTCTCAGCCTTGATAACTTGCGCAAGTAGTAGTGATACACAACTATGCTGCACAATTAAGTCGTTTTTCGAAAAGAAAAGCTGCAATTTCAACATGTTCAAGCATCCAGAATTATAGCCACGTTAATAAAGTTTGTAAGAAACCAAACCGTTTGTAAATCCGTCAAGATTTCAGCGAGATAAGAGCATTTGTGTTTGTGCAGATCACTGACCTTACATCAGGTACCACAAAGCCCGCAAGAAAGCTTGACTGTGACAAGATGGCTGCCGGTGATGACGTTAGAGACTCCACCGTAAGACATCTAGCCTTTATATATATCTATGGGCACGACCATAGACTGTATATTAATGGACAGAGCATGTGTGACGTCAACCATTGGTCTGTGGAGATCTGCTATCTGTCATCGAGTTTGCCGCTACGGGCGTAGCCATCCTGGTTGTGGATGTGACGATTTTAGACGAGAGGGAAGAGTGAGGGAGGAGCTGCTTACACTCTATGTTACGTTACACACTTTCACTGGCAATCACATCATCGCCACGCCCTAAAACACCCCCTGCTTTATTGCCGATTTTAAAATCAACGAGACCATAATTCAAAAAATTAACATCATTCTGTGTTGCAGAAGACTTAAAACTAGCGATTGAGACCATAAACTCATTATGAAAATGTTTACTGAGGTAATAAATCAAGTGAGAAGTGGGTCACTTCAATTCCTTTTGCAACCGCACATGTCGCCCCCTGCTGGAATTCAGATAGAATGCAGGTTTAAGGCACTCCCGCATTTGCAGCACTTCGCCGAACCGGATGCGTTGTCCATTAATATATATATAATATAATATAATATAATATAATATAATATGGGCACGACCCATCATTGCTGCCTTTCTGAACTATGACTGTTAAATATCATTTTTGGATAACGCTCTGATCAATACATTACGGTAATAGCGTTGGTTGTTATATTTGAGGTATTACGGTTTCTCATATCTGCGTGTATGCCATGTATGCCAGTTCACTTGTGTGCAATGATGGAGACGGATGAACAGAGCCGTGCACATGGATGGAATAAATAACTATATAAAACAGACGCTCCGCTTATACTTTCACTTCAAGTTAAGCCTGCGCAAATCAGTTAACTTAACAACGACACTAAAAAGATTGTACTGCAAGCCGCGTGGAGTAAGAAAGTGATTAAACTTTAGGAGGAACGGATTTTTCTCGAACCATGATTTCACAAACCAATTAGAGAGCAGCTGAAATCGCAGCACAGTCATATCTTGGCACCGACAAAGCTAAAAGTATACAACAGCGACGGGACAACCACTATGTTTCCAAACCCGACAGTAGCTGCAAAGGAATAAGAAGAAAAGGGCCTCTATAAAGCAGTGGATGGAGGAAGATAATGGACTCTCTCTCTCTCTCTCTCTCTCTCTCTCTCTCTCTCTCTCTCTCTCTCTCTCTCTCTCTCTCTCTCTCTCTCTCTCTCTATTAAATTTACTTTATTGGCATGAACAAAGAAAACATGTTATTGCCAAAGCAGTTTCTCTCTCTCATCAGTGCACTGTTGCACTTCTATCTTCGTCTTCGTCTTTCCCCTCTCCCTCTCGCTTGACCTTGTTATTTTTCTTTGTCCTCATCTGTGGTGTTTAAATGGTCAATGGTATTGACATGGACATTGAAAAGATAATTGATGGCCTATGGGCCTTGAAAAAGACAGGACTTTTTTTTTCACCCCTCAAGCTTCTTTCTTTCTTTCTTTTTCTTTGTTTCGTTTTGTATGTGTGTGTGTGTGTGGGTATGTGGATGTGGGTGGGTGAGTGTGTCGGAATGTGAGTGTGTTTTGTATGAGTGTGAGTAAGGGAGTGGGTGGGTGTGTATGGGGTATACATTTTGTTTGTAAGTGTGTGTGTGTGTGTGTGTGTGTGTGTGTGTTTGTGCTGTGTGAGTATGTATCTACAGTATGGATATGGAGGGTGCATGTGTGAGATGGGAGGGGATATGGGTGAGCAGGTGGGGGATGATGATGAGGAAAATGGTGATGATGATATAATTGCTAAAACTTGTTTAATTTATTAAATACCTATTAATTCCATTTAAATGGAGAGAAAATATGATTTTGAAAATGGGAGAAAGAGTAAGAAATTCTAAGGGAAAAAAAAAAAAGTTAACATTATACTCACAACTATTCAATAATAACTGGAAACACTGGTGACTAGGTATGGTTTAGAATAAAAACTGTTTTTTTAAATACTTGCAAGTAAGGAGTTATGCTAAACAGAATAAAGAGGGGAAGCTAGACAATTATATATTAAAATTCATAGCAGAAAATAGAAGTAAAAGCACCCTAAAATTAGCAAGTATCCAATCCTGCAAAATGCAACAGCTATGGAAATTAAGATACAGACACAATGGGGGAAAGACTTATGTATATACATTTTAGATGAAGAGTGGAGAGAATCCTTAAAAGAACATTTTAAAATAACGCAATCTAAACGCTGGAAGGAATATGCCTGGAAAATAAGCCAAAGATGTTTCATTACTCCAGATAGATGTAAAACAAACACAGCAACTGAGGAAACAAGCTGCTGGAGATGATGCGGTGAGAGAAAAGCAAATCAGACGCACATATTTTTTACCTGCTCAGTAATTCAGGTGTTCTGGCAAAAGGTAATGAGCGATATTAAACACATACTTGACATTACAGTTCCACCCACACCTGGAAATCTTTGGCTAAGGGACTGTTCGTTATTTAATTAAGGGGCTACCGGAGGAGTTTTGTGGCCTCTAACCTAAAAAGACGTGACCCTCCCCTCGTCAGTAATAATTTTCCTATGACCCTCCAAAATGATTTGAAAAAAAGGAATGACCCTCCCCTCGCGTGTAAGTTTGCACTTAGCAAAGTACAGATACCATTTGATTTTTACAACCATGACATAGACGAGTTAACCTCTGCATTCTAATCTTACACATCACACTCCTCTGTTATGGTGTGGTGGCCATTTCAGTAGATTTACTCATTAACGTTGTTGTGGAAACACAATAATCACTGGAAACTAAATGCACACTTCATAACTAACTAATATTCACATGAAATAAAACAATAAAACATTGAGACCATTCAGCAAAGGACGCTGGGATATAAGCTAACCAATTCAACACTGGTTGCTATGGACTTGTCACTAGGCTTCGTCATTGTATATTTTAGAACATAGGTAAAGCTGACGAAGCTGAACATTATATTCCCAAACATATATGTTTATTTTTAAAGCAGATTTTAAGTTACACTGTAACAATTTAACAATTCGCCCTTATGAAATCCAATCGCGGCACGGCTGTTTTGGAACGCAATAGACAGACGGTGGCGGAATGCCCCGACACTTAAATTCAACTAAAATGTAACGGTGAACAATCAGTGTTGGACCTCCAGTCTGTTGAGATGCCTCTCCAAACTCACCATAAAATGTTAAGACACGTTGAGAAAAAAAGATCCCTATTTTGCCGTAATCCAATGACACAAAAAAAAAGTAATCCACAGCGATCAGTAGATCTACAAAAAGGTAAATGATACGGTGTATCCAGCAAGGCCGATATGAGCGTCACATACGAGGCCTCTCCACTTCGCCGTTTAAACAAAGTGGAATAAACGTATAAAAGTCCAAATCTACACAAAACCCGCAATCAATTAGTAAGCTGACATCACATGTATATACATGGCATTTAGGAAACCTTTATTGCAAGGTTGGCACGGTAAGATGTCCAGACTAGTGCAACAGTAATTTTCGTTTTTTTGCGTCCTGCTGCTCCCATCGTCAGCCAGGTAATATTTTTTTTACTAAAGCAGTATATGAAATCAGATGTATTACCTATCAACATTTAGTTGTTTTGTGTTATTTAAGATATTTATAAAATATCTGGTCATGCCAGATGTAATTATTCCACTCATTTTTTAAACAATGCAATTACCTGTTTGAGCCACCAGGGGGGCAGTGCTCCTCCTGCCCCCCCCAGCAAACTCCGCGTATGCAGTCAGACCATCTGCTAGAGGGCCGAGACTGAGAGCTACATGGATAAATATGCACCAAACAAGCCACTTTGAAATTTTGCTCTTTTCATGAATAAAAAAGTTGGGTGGCCCCCCCACCCAGACTAAAAAAATGTTGGATGACCCTCCCCTTAGCATAAAATAAAAAGACATGACCCTCCCCTATTTTCCTCTGGTGGTCCATTCCATAAATACCGAACGGTCCCTAACCTCAAGATCAATGCTAGGGAGAGATACATATTTAAAATGCTCAGCTGAAGCCAGTGACCAGGCTTTGGAAACAAGCCAAATCCCCAGATCTTCAAGCATGGTACAAGACAATAGAACAAACACTGGAAATGGAAAATCTCACTCTAACCATCCGAAATCAAATAGAAAAATGGAATAAATTGTATCCAGAGCATATATTTGGAAGAATAATTAAACTTTCTAATATGTGCATACTGTAGATGGATATGCATGCGCACACACACACACACACACACACACACACACACACACACACACACACACACACACACACACACAGTGGCGCTGCCCCCTTTTTTGTGTATGTGCGTTTTGTTGTTGTTGCTGTCTTATTTTCTGTCTTCCTGTGTTTATTATTTTTATTTTTATTTTATTTTTTTCCCTGTTGTGTGATGTGTTCTCCCTGTTCTATTGAATGTTAATATGGGGAGAGAAAAAAAAAGTAGTAAAATAAAGAATGTAATGCTTTTTGCACTTGACACTAAAAAAAGTATTATAATAAAGAAAAAAGAAAAGACATTCAGAGCAATTTTCTGGATACCACGTTTCTTTTTCTGTTTTTTCTCGTTATTCTGATAAATAACTGCTGCTAACTCAGCAGCTTGTCTGTCCTTTCACCCAGGAATAACTTGGCTTTTCACCCCTCTGGGCAGCCAACAGATGTCTCTCAGTTGCTGTTGTGCTACTAAAGTCCAACTTACTCGCACTTAAGAGCTCCACTTGATGAGAGCCTCCATGTTTAAATGCTGTATAGATATTAACATCATACTGGAGTCGCTGAATTTAATTTCTTTTTTAATTTGACATGCATTGGTATGTATACCATTTTGCTTCCTTTTTCATCATGAAAGCCCTTCTTGCCATCAATCAGTTAATCAAACTAATGGTTTCATGAATTTGTCTTATTGATTGACATACAGTGGAGGAATTGTACTGATGACCTATTAAAACAGTGGCATGTAGAGCACACTACTACTACTACTAAATATAACTATTTCTAACACATTATTTATTTATTTGTTATATCCTAAAGGTTTGGAGTTCACATTAACATTGCATTTGTTTTGACCAAAGCGAAGGAGAAATACAGCTAGAGGATGTTCTTCTGACCTTTGGATGCACTATTTGTATGTAAGTAGGTCAGAGAAAGCTCTTCGCTGTGCAGCCGGCTTAGTACACACTGGAGTCAGCAGAGACAGGAGGAAAGAAAGCAGAGGCGCTGGAAATTAGGGTACTAGTACATGCTCAGGATAAACAGTAAGCATCATCACTTCACTACTATGATTCTGGATGGCATCTGCAACCACTGGCAAGCAGTATATGTTAGCTGGAATAGCTGAAAGGCTTAGAGTTAAATTCCCTAGACATAAATTGTTTCTCCACTTCTACCTGTGCCATGACACTTGGCTGTTCTCATTTTCTATAGTTGTATTTATACTGTTTATTAAATACAACTTCAAGGGGTGGGAATCTTTGGGAATCCCACGATTGGATTTGATTCTGGATACAATAAAGAATGTAATGCTTTTTGCACTTGACACTAAGAAAAGTACTATAATAAAGAAAAAACAAAAGACATTCAGACCAATTTTCTGGAAACCACGTTTCTTTTTCTGTTTTTTCTCATTATGCCAATTTGGACGCGTGCTACAGCCTTTAGGCCTGTAAAAGAATAGTAAAGTTAAAATAGCAGTGGAAAAGGAAACACCAATACCAGTGAAAGTCACTTTTAACTACACTCTTTTGAAGTTTAACTATGGACTATTTATTGGAGTTGGTGGAAGTCCTCTGCTCCGGTAACATTGTCTGGGTGATGACGCTATTAATTTAAAAAGTTATAAAATCAAAATTCACCCGAACACTTGACTTCTTTGAAGATGGACTACGTGTGTGTGTGTGTGTGTGTGTGTGTGTGTGTGTGTGTGTGTGTGTGCTCTACACTGTCGGGGTTCTGCACTGTGCCCTCGTGGTTGAGTTTTTCGTTCTGTCAACATAAAAAAATTGGCATTTTTTAATCGAGTCAGAACCGTAGAAAAAGCGTGATTCATATGTGAATCAATTATTTTCACCCACCACCGTCTGCTATTTCAGCACCACGGACAGCAGCATGGATTTATCAATAGACAGCAAAGTTAGGCTACTGATATTGTCTGGCTTATCTATACAGAAAAAAAATGCACTGGCATGTTTGTATTTCTTTTAACCAATCACAATCGTCCTCGGCGGTGGCTCAGATGCAGCGCCTTTACAAAATAGATAGTGGAAGGGGGAGAAACATCACATGTCTGATGTCAGGCTTTATCTCAGCACTAAACTTGAACAAACCTTCGTTTAGAGATTGTTGAGTTTAAAAAAGTTAAAACAATGCTGACCTTTGATGTCTATGTACTTTTATGTTTTAATGTATTCACAATATTTGCTGCAGCTGGGTTAAGACGGAAGGATTGTATCAATGCTGTTAGACCTTTCTGTTTCATACTGATACTGATTATTCAAAGAGTTTCTCAAGATAATTAGATCATGTCGGTCTTTGTTCCAAATGGTCAAAGGGGCAGCCCTGCTTTTGTCACACGGCAAGAAGAAACCTTTTGTCTGTCCGTCTTGAAGCCAACCCCTGCTGTCGTGCCGACTACATTAGAGCAAAAGAATGTTAATTCCTGTAGCTTGAAAAGAAGTTACATCCTCATGCGAAAATCTTTCATCTATGACTGAGAGTAACCTAAGAATTTAGAAGTACGCCATCCTTATTTTGGCGACGAAGAAAACCAATGAGATACGCCCAACATGCCACCGTGCCATCGAAGGACCAATGGGAATGGTTTTAATCCACGTGGGAAAAAGAAGACTGAACAGACTTTGAAAAGACTAAAGTCTGACACCATCTCACATCTAAAGACAATCATCTCAAATCATGACGTTAAAGACTGGCATAGTATGTAAAGACTGGGGATCTTGCAGGATCACACATTGCAAGAGTACAACTAGATTTGTTTTAAAAAGTTTAACCAAGCTAGCTAGCTACCGCTAGCGTTAGCTGGTAACTTGATGGAAAGTTTGCGGATTTTCTGTTCTGCCTCACATGAAGATGAATGGCGGCAGTACCCCAAGGTCTGTGTTTATCCGCCAGTAAAACTCCCATTGGATTACATGCTTCATAAGCGTTGAAAATCAGCAACTTTCCCTCTTTAGCGTTTAGCTCAGCACAGCGCCATAACAACCATAAACAACACCGGCTCTAGCCGTTTACTGCTTCCTGTTTGGTGCTGGAGGGAGCTCACCCATTGGTTGTTGACAGTGATGATTTAACTTCACTACCAAGACTTAAAACGTACGATAATATCAAACACGTTTGATTTTGTCGGAACGTCAAGACGGGAAAAAGACTGACTCTGAAATACTTATTTTCATAACAATCAAGTATCAAAAACTGATGAGGACACGCTGTTGGAAGTTTTCTACTCTTTCTTCAATGCCTAACGAATCTATCTCTTTCTCTTCCAGTGACCCTGTCTTTCATCTTGAGCAGCAATGGTTGAAGCCTGAAAATATTGTAAACAAATTAATAACATAACTAATTACACTGGTCGGACTGTTCAGTTCTGTTTCAGACTGATAACTCTGGTTCAGGCTGGTCCTTATCCTCAACACGTGCCTTTTTCAGTCGCGGAAAATACTTTTCAATACTCATCTGGATTGTTGCAGCAAACATTCAGTGTAAGAGTAAAAAAATGACATAACATTATTTATAATAAGTTTATTTGATTCACAGCTGCTACATATAGTGTTTTGACCTCGACAACCCAACTGCATTTTACCGCAAACTTGCAACTAGTTAACTTTCTAAAGCAGGCGCAATCGCTTGTTTGCTAAGGGTCGGGTCGGGACTCCAACATTAACACACTGACAACATTGTATTCAGAATATAAAATATTTTTATAGCACGTTTTAATGTGTGATTGTGTAAAGGTGTTCACGAGATACCAACCTTTCGCGAACTTCGCCAGCCGTCTTTCTCTCGTTTTGATGGAGACAGACGCTGTGTGGACGGAGGGAGGGGCTGTGTGTGTATCTGTGTGTGTGTGTGTGTGTGAGAGTGAGAGTGAGAGAGAGAGAGAGAGAGAGAGACGCGTGAGCGACAGAGACAGGAGAGCAGGGAAAGGAAATGCAGCTGAACGAAATATGCTGCGTGTTTTAAATAGCATAAAAAGAAAATAACGAAACGCAATATGTGGCGGCTGGTGTTGATTGTATTGCGCACCTCCACAAATAAGTCTGTGTGGGAAACACTGCATTTTGGTAATTTTGCTAACAATAGGATGGCCTCCCCCTGGAATCACCTACTGTCCCAAAGGCACTTTATATTATAGAGGAGAAGTTGCAAAAGATGTCTGTCTACCAGTCCAGGAACCTGAAGCAACTCAATTCACATCAACATAAATCTTAGAAAAGTAAGTAAACCAACTCATCTAAAAAGAAACCGAAAATGTATGGCATATTTACAGTAACAACACAGAAGTGATAAATCCATTATTAAATATAACCTTTAATCAATTCTCCATTGGTTAACCAATCATTGAATTGGCCCTATCATCCTAACTCCAAAAGAAAGTCTGATGTATGATGTTAAATGCAAAAAAAGGAATGTATTCATTATATGCCAATGTTCATCCTGGTTCCTTTGAATATTTTACAGGAAGATGCCCATGGTCACTTACAGCAGAGGCCTAGGTCACTTACTGTATATAATCATTTAGTTAATCAGGGAAGTCGCTTCGGATAAAAGCGTCAGCTAAATGAAATGTTATGTAATGTAAAAATTAGGCCCTGATTTCTTTTCTTTTTTTTCTTAAAGATTCTTTTTTGGGGCTTTTCCCTTTATTTGATAGTGACAGACAGGAAAGGTGGGAGAGAGATGGGGGATGACACACAGCAAAGGGGTTGGACTCGAACCTGGGCCGCTGCAAAGGACTTAGCCTACGTGGGGCACGTGCTCTTACTGGGTGAGCTAGAGGTTGCCCCAGGCCCTGATTTCTGTTGTATTCTTCTGTAGATGCACCTCATTTTTCTTTTATCATCTCCCCCAACCTCTGTTGTGGTGTGACCGGCAAATCAATCAGGTTTGCCATCGCTTAGTCTTGCATTGCCAGACCTTCCCGCTGCGGAGGAGGGTCTGGCTAGTCCACACAGCATTCCAGGATGGGAGAAAAACGTGCTCTGGTTTATTGGCATTTATTTAAACCAATCACAATCATCTTGGGCGGTGCTAAGCGCCGGGTGGAGCAACGGTGCCTCTACAAAATAGCCTCGGGAAGGAACTTGTTTTGGTGGAACGTGTACGTTCAAAGGTTGTTAGTTGTGCTGAAGTGAGTTTAGAATGCCAACACAAAGAAAGTGTAAGGTGACGGACACCCGGCCGAAATAAGCGCCATCCGGTGTACTTTCCGGCAGAACCTGAACAATACCGGAAATAAAACGTTGTCGATATAGACTAGCCATCGCTGCACAGTGGAAACAGCCTAATTTTGCAAATACGTATCAGTCTGGAATCTCTTAGTCCATTATCGATTTCAGCTCAGTGTTAAAGTCTTTACTGAGTTTTGCTGCCCCTTTTTGTTTTGGGTCAAGCAAAATGAGGGCTCTTCTATTCAGCACAGTACAGGCAAAATAATACCGTAGTAAGGCAAATTCATACCGGTGTACTTTCTGTACTATTTATACCGTCCACCCCTATGTGGAATACTAATACTCGTGACTCCTCTTGCTACCTCTGATAGCAAATGCTTGCAACCAAAAACCAACACTATTTCCCTGTTTCTTGATACGAACAATGTGCAAGTAACACACAGCCATTCAGACAAGTGAGGTTGATTGATGTAGTCCTGTGAAGTCCATGAAACGTCTGCTTCTTTATTCAAGGCCAGGGCAGTCTGCTTGGTAACTATGGATGCCTAGACACAGCTCTGATTTATGGCAATGCTTTATTTGACAGCCACCTTTCCTTAGCAAAGTTTAGGGGTTTGTTATTTTGCATACTAGAAACATCCTAAATGTTGTTTTGCTTGGTTTTTCAGACAGACGCTATTATTATTATTTATTTTTTTAAGATTATTTTTGGGGGGCTTTTTCTCTTTATTTTGAGAGTAAGAGACAGTGGATAGACAGGAAAAGTGGGAGAGAGATGGGGGATGACACGCAGCAAAGGCCCGCGTGCCGGATTCGAACCTGGGCCGCTGCAAAGACCTCAGCCTACATGGGGAGCACGCTCTTACTGGGTGAGGTAGAGGTCGCCCCTATTATTTTCTTAGTGAGTTCACAACATAGCTTAACCAGCTACAAGCTGCAAACAGCCATTTCCTGTTAAATATAAAAAAATATATTTAGTGCTCTGCCCTGGTGCGTTATGAGAGTGCGCTGATAATAAATGTAAATGGGCACTGAAAGCATTTTTTTTATTATTTAACTTAAACACAATATTTATTTCTGATACCAGTTAGTAAGAAATTATGAATTTTCTGTTTTTATTGTTTTTTTGGATGGAAAGCACCTGATGAAAGTGGATTGTAAATTATTAAAAGTCTTTAATTTACACACAGTTCATGAAAGTAAACTGGTCTAAATTGGTGCTGACATCACTTTCCTCTCCATGGGTTGGACTGGAGCTGCAGTTCCAGTGGTGATATTCAGGGACCTTGGTTTCAGATGCTTTGCAATAACAACACTAAGATCCATACAGATTTACTTATTTTTTTAAAAAAACAAGGAATGTACTGCTGGCTTTTTCTGATATGTACTCTCTCAAATAATGCACTAGTATTTTGACCAAAACCGTATTTATTGGTTCAGGTTATTATTTGCATCTTCACTTTGAACTGGAAGAGGAAAAACAGCCAGTAATCATTTTATTACCAACAATTCCCCCTAGTTTTAAAGCATTGTAAGATTTGGGCTTTTCACATTTGGTGTCAGTAGTCATAATCATATTATCCATGCTTAAAAATGCAATTAGGGGGTACAATCATAACAGAACAGCAAGGATAGCAGCCCTCCGCCTAAGCACACATGCTATTCTTGATTTTATAATTCAATGTGTTGAGATGACTTTATGTCGCTCACATGATGAGCCAGTATACAGGACTATGGCCATCCGAGTTTCACATGAGAGGTGGAGGGCAGTAGAGAGGAAATTGTTACATTACAAGTCTCATTATTTCACACTTCACAAACCAAGACAAAGACAATTTCATTACTGGCAGACAGTGCACAAGGATGTAATGTTTCTGTAGATTATTTGCATAGTCTGCAAATAGAAATGTGCTTGTTTTTTCAGTCATACATGTCAGTTTTTTTCTCCAAGTACACACACACACACACACCCACACATTTATAGCCAGTAAACTGAAGTAATATCAGCTATGATGAAACAACTGCAGCACAATAACACTGACTTTTGCAGATGGAAAAGGCCCGCTGACAGCGCTGTAAATTTCACATAAGCCTTGGATCAGTGAAATTGCTGAGGTGGAATTCCAAATAGATAAGCACAGAAATGTACCACTTGCCACAACATTATATATTTACACATATTTGAAGTACACCGCCACAATACGATTTGTAATGTACACGCAATGTAGTGCAACCTATTATCTGGGGAATTATAAAAATATAATAATTCTTTACATTCCTTTCTCATTTTGCAGGTACAGTAAAGGAGCAAGACATTAACACAGCGTGTTGTAAAAATACTCAGAAACATCTAACATATAGAATGAACATTGTGCTGCCTTACATTACATCCGCTACATGATCATGAACTGCCTTTGCTTTCACTCATATTCTCTGAAATGAGCTGGAAAACAAATAGATCAAAAGACAAAATTACGATTTGAAATTAATTACACTTATGTATAAAATAACTTTTTAATTGATTAGATTTATTTTAAAGGTGCAATATGTAATACTGGCAGCTAGTGTTTAAAATAGTTACTGCAGTACAAATTCAAAATACTGGAGAGAGTTGTCTCCCCCGCCCCCTCCTCCCCAGACTCGAGGACGTTGGTGGCCAGGCTGATACCGGAGCATCCACAACAATGTTGCTAGACGCTTGTCTCACATAGCCAGACATTACTCCACAGCATAGCGGAGTAGCTAACGTTAGATGCTGGCTATATTGTCATAAAAGCCCGTGGTCACGTGGAGCTCTGTACCCAACTGACAGACACACTTTTTCGGCTTAGAATTACCGTAGGAACTGCTAAAAATCCCACAACCTCGCCATCCTCTCCACACGCCAGACAGACACACTTCCTCGGCTTAGAATTACAATAGGAACCGCTAAAAATACCGCTACCTTGCTGTCCTTTTCCACCCGACTGAACACACTTTATTGTTTTAGAATTACAGCAACAATCGCTAAACACACTGCAAACTCAAGGTCCTCTCTTTCCGATTTACAGCCCCCCTCTCTTGGCTTCAAATAACTCACTGTTGTCGGCTACAGCCGCTTACATGTTGTAAACAGCCGTGGCTGCTTGCCTGGTCCTGGTAACGTTAGCAGTTAGCAGGGTTAGCATGGCGGCGTTAGCCAGGACCAGTCAGGATCACTTCACTGGCTGTGTCTCAATTGTTTTTGCGAGTAACCAACTCAGGTACTCTAGCTATATAATTCAATGTGAGTACACAAATGTTGAAATGACATAAAATGCCCGTCCCTAGTAGCTGTGATAAATTAGCCTGAAGCTGATGCTTACCTGTTCAGGAGGAAATTAGCCAACTCTGCGTCCTTTTGGGCTCTAAGCTGTCTCCATCTTTCAAATACATCTCTAATATTTACCCAGACGGGTTTGTTACGTCTCTGGTCACGCAACTATTAGAAACATGCCGTTTTTTTTGTTGGGTAAAATCAATCTCCGCATCTGGCACCAATCCCTCATCAGCGCACCTGCAACTCATCTGCTCATCATCCACCTATAAAGACCAGACTGACTTTCCTCCTCCTGCCGGATTGTTGCTTACCAACCAGTATGAGAATCCTCCAGCCTACGTTAGTTATTTCCAGTCTAGTTCTTGTTGTGTATCTAATCTGTCTGTTTCGTGTTCCTAGAAATACTCACCTTCAGAATCTTCTGTGGCTCAGCCTTCCCTCGGACCCAGCATCTCCTTTGCCAACCCAGCTTTCTCCAGAACCAGTACTTCCACTGCCTGCTCCAACATCACCGGACCCACCACCTCAACTGCCAGCCACAGCCTGCTTTGGACTCAGCACCCACCACTACCAACTCACTCTGTTTAATAAACAGATTATTTTGCACCAAATTAGAGTTCTGTCCCCAACCCTGACATAAACATAAGTAAATGTATTAAGTAAACTAGTAAACTGGTACTGTTAATTCTAATGTTATACCACACATAACTGACTCTCTGACTTTCTCTGTTTGGCTGCAGATCTGAGATATTTCAGAGGGAAGATTGGCAAGAAGTAGAAAAGGTCAAATTGTGAAGAACAAGAGCAGAAAAATGCAGATGCTACTGCGCAACTCACATGGGTTTATATTCTTTTATAACTTTACCCCCTCCACCCTTCTCTCCTTCTATGTATCTTTCAACACCATTTGTTTGTCCCTTATTGGTTCTTTTTTATTTCACTGTTTGATTGGTCTTTAATATGTTCTGTTTTATCATCTCTGCCCTTACTATTATTTTTTTTTTCTTCCAATTCCCTCTTTTAGCTGTCATTAACCACCATGGTATTCCAACACAGTCTCCCGGCAGTTCGTGAAATGGTCATGTAATTTACGTAATTTTTAATCTGTTGATTCGTGTACACGGACACGTTTATCTCGTTTTTATTGTGATGGTCAGCACGTTTTTTAAACTAATGTATTTCAATGGGAAGCATCTTTCATGATCACAGCACGATTCCGGGTTGGGTTTAGGAAAACGGTAACGGGACGCGGGACAACAACGGGGCGGTTGGGTTTAGGAAAAGAAGAACGGGGAAAGGAAACGTGACACGCGGGACACGATCCCTGGTCTCCGGGGTGAAAGGCTTGTGTTGTTTGACCCATCCACCACCCTAAACAACCTCCCTGCGCGGATTTTCGGCCTTTCATACTACTCGCTACCGTAGTCGCTCTTAATACATTAGTTTAAAAAACGTGCTGACTACCACGAACCCATTCCCCTCTGAGTTTATAAAGTTATTGCTGAAACAATGCCCTTGCTTTCAGTGTTCCCAACTCATTTCCAAAGAAAGTAGCCAACATGGCACTAGCTCCAAAAGTCATACGCTCATCTTCATATTAGTGATGTAATTCGCATAAAACTTAGTGTTGTGTGAGTTGCAGTGAGGGAGAAATCACCTAAAGCCAAATAATACTCAATACAGGGTCATCGTATATTTGAATTAAAACCATATTAACTCACTAGAACTGAACTTCTGTGGCGAGCTGCATCCTCCTGCCTACCCCAAACCTACTGACTATCTGCACACGGCACAAGAGGGGAGTGAAAGATCCCGTGCAGTTGGCAGAAGTGGACAGTAATTCCTCTAAGAAGCATGCATATTTAATATAGTTTTGAATATATTTCTTGCTTTTCCCTGATGGTCTAAATAAATCACTAAATTGGCCGCTTGACGCTCAAAAAAAAAAAAAAAAAAAAAAGTCACTAAGAGGGTTTGAAAAGTCGCTAAATGTAGGAAGAAAGTTGCCAAATGGGCAAGTGCTTTGAGCCAAACAGTAACATTAGCATTAGGGCTGCATGATATGAGATATTGCGATTGCGATATGATTCACATTATTGGAGGGAATGATCATTTTTGTATCATTATTCTCATTTTCAATGAAAAATATTAAAATTTTAAAAATGTAAATGATTATAGTGTGATTTTTGCCAGGATCTGTACCAAACAAATATTTTTTCTTTAGTCTGTAGGATATTATTTGTAGGCTGGCATGTCTCTGCAGCACCACAAAACTTAATTCAGATTGGTTTGGCAGATATTTAGCATTTAACAAATATTGCGCCCCCACTGCGATTTGGATATTGCACTAGTCCATATTGCAATTTGGAGACAATTGCGACTAATTGTGCAGCCTTACTAGCATACTAACATGTTTTCAATGACAATGCTAACACGCTGATATTAAGCAGATAACACTAACCTGCTAAACAGGCTTAGTCTAACCATGTTAGCATGCTAACATTTGCTCATTAGCACTAAATACAAAGTGCAGCCGAGGCTGATGGGATGTCAATGGTTTTGAAGGTATTTGGTCAAACAGCAGACAAGTATTGTAATTGAAACTTTGACCTGATGTTGCGCTAGATGAAATGTTAGGGGATCACCAAAGACATTAGAACACATTGTCTAGGAACCATGTGTTGCAACCTCTTCTCACTCCCAACTTGTAAAATACTGACGCTTGGTCAGTGGCTCTCAGCATCAGATACCGATGCAAAAATCACCCTTTAGCATCTGTATGGGATGCACTGGGCATAGCCATAGCTCGACCGCGGCGCTGTAACAGTAACAAGTAGTATGAAAGACAGAACATTTTGGTTGGGGTGGTGGATGGGTCAAACAACACAGAACTTTCACCCAGGATCAGGAGACCGGGCTTTGTGTCCTGTTCTTGTCCCACGTGTTACTGAAATGTACATTTTGTACCCCCGCCCACGATCTTTTCCTAAACCTAACTGTCCCGTTCTTGTGCCGCATGTCAGTTAAACGTATGTCCTGAGCCAGGGCGTCAAAAAGTGACTCCAAGAGTCCCGACCCAGAGCATCAAAAAGTGACTCCAAGAGTCCAGAGCGTCATAAAGTGACGCCAAGAGTCCCGACCAAGCGCCTCATAAAGGAGACTTTTTGTGTCAATACAATAACAAAAACGCCAAAGGCACCAGACCAAGCGTTGCTTTTTGCGATGGGAGTGAGAATGTGTTGCGAATATCTGAACAAAATTGTGTGCCAGTGTAACTAGGAGATACTAAGCTATTTACTAATACGTGAAAATTCACCTGCTGGTGGCACTAGTGAGAAGATCCCCAAAGTCATTAATGAATAAACCTGTTTGAGTCGTGATTCACTCGGATCTTTAACCCAAGTCTTTAAATTGACTCACGAATCGCGAGTCTCTAGTATCATTAACCCGGTTCAGTTGAGTCCTACTACAATTCAATCTAAAATTATAACAGCGCCACACACAAACCTCTTACAACATTAGCTTCTACTATGCTAGCCATCATAGCTGCAAAAAGCTTTATAACTTACAATTTCGTAGGCAATAGCAACTCCACAAGTCAACTCAAGCGCCTGAGTGAGCAGAGAGACAGTCCCGACCCGCAGACTCAGAGCCGGAAGCTCGCAGACCATGGGATTCACTCGAGAAGTCACGAGTCATCGAGGGCTTGTGAGTTGTCGGGGATTCATGGGTTGTCGGGTGATTCATGAGTTGTTGGGTGATTCATGAATTGTCGGTGATTCATGAGTTGTCCGTGATTCATGAGTTGTCCCGCGACTCAGCTGGATATATGAGTGGATCTGATTCAGACGAGCGAGTGAAGTCTGTCTTTGAGCTCAGAGTAAAGCACAACTCACGAGTCCTCGATGATTCGTGAGTTGTTGATGACTCGTGAGTTCTCGCGGGAGTCAGTCAAACCCGCGAATCAGCCGGCTACGTTGTTATGAGTGGATCTGATTCAGACGAGCGAGTGAGGTCTCTCCTCGAGCTCAGGGTAAAGCAAATCAACAACAAAAGCCATTCTTTCACTTCTGAAATAACATACAATGTTCTGCACGTAGCCTAGCTAGGCCTACTGTAGGTTCGGTGTATAAGTGTAGTATATTAAAATGCAATTAGGGCAAGTAAGGTCACCTCGCTGACAACTCATGTTTTTTTTGTCTTCAAAAAACGTTATTATTCAAGTACAGATACACATACACATTGAAAACATTAAATGCATACATACATGAAAAAGGGGCGCATGGAATTTTTTTTCAAAATATAATTTCATGTCATTTTTAAATGAATATTCGGTTTTCTTTCAGACCATTTACATTTATGGATATAACGTTTTCCAAATAAAATTAAAAGATTCTAAATGAAAACATGGCATTTTATCCAAATCAAAAGCTTGCCTTGGATGTAGCCTACAATACTTACTCAAGTGACTCACACAACCCGGATCAGTTTAGTGAGTGACTCAGAATAACCCGAATCCTTAAAAGGAATCGAGTTTGCCAGGCCTAATTTCTGTTACGTGTCAGCTGCGTGGTGGCTGCGTGGATTTTTCACACCAGAAACGTGTCTGACGTGGCACTGCTGCTGCTAGCCTTGTCTGTACACATATTTCCCATTGATTTACTGCACTCAAGCAGTAGTATACTTCATGTTAAACATAAATATATACTGATTTGATTACAGCAAATACAACGTTGGCAGTATTGACGGCAAAATAGGCTACAGAATATTTCGTTCTGTATTGACAGGTGCAATATTTGAAAATCGATAATTATTTATTATTTTTTGTAAATTACATTGATATCTGCATTTATGTCAAAACCTAGAGACTTTCAAACATCAAAATGTCATTTATTAAATGTATTTGTGTCAAAATGACATATTGTTAGGGAAATTTTGATTTACATACTTTCTCTCTTGTTATTATTAAACTGTTTGCACAGAATAATATACTTAATACTCTAAACAAGATAACATGGAGCTATTCTATTTTGCCTGGAAACGCTTCCAACATGCTTGCGTGTCGTGTGAAAAATAGGCGTCGGTTCTATTTCTAGCATGCACACGTTTTCGGCGTGGCTCGAGCCGCGCCTGAGACGTGCGTGTCATGCAGGCAGTGTGTAAGCTCTAACCTGTTAACATGGGAGCCAAAATAAAAACGGACACGCCACGCAACATGCTCGTTCATGAGCTTCTCTCTCGTGTCTCGTACATGAACTCGCCGTTTCATTGTCTAATATATTCACTAACGTTAAAGGAACACGCCAACTTAAACTGGGAACTATATTCTCACAAAGACGAAGCACTGCTACTTCTGCTACTTGGGCGGAGTGATATGCCTGCACCTGAGAAGCACCGGACAGAGAGTAGAAATGCTTCGCTTTTCTGAGACTATAGTTCCCAGTTTATATATGGTTAAAAGATGGCTGTGTCTCATGTGACCTTGTTATTTGTACACGCCGTGATTATACAAATCACAACATGTAAATAGGAACGTTTTGGCGTTATTTTGTCACTTATTTGGAGCAGTAGGCTAGTTGGAACCAGTTACCTTGGGATCCGTGCTAGGCTAAGCTACCGGTGGAGCCGTCGGAACAAAGCGCACAGAGATGAGAAGGGTATGGACTTATCTAACTCTGGGGGTTACGGTGAATAAGACAAAGTCCCAATAAGTCGGCGTGTTCCTTTAAACATTGTGTTTTCGTTGTTCCAGATCGTTTACATGCTTATCTAAATAAACAATGGATGTATTTAGACAACCAAGGAGATGTAATCATTATGTTGTGCTACTAGCTAGCTACTAGCTAGCGCTAGCTACTAAGGTTAGCCTGCAGTTTCGTGAACAGAGCTTCTCTCCATGGCTTCATAGTGAATATATAAACATGTTACTTATATGTAACGTTACACGTTTTGCTATTTTATTAAATAAACCTTTCTATCATTGTTGATGTTGTACCGTCTTTCTCTTTGTCTCATATTACGATATGAAAGGAAATTAAATGCTTTTATTATTATCACCAGGAGGTGAAACTGAGTGCCACCATATATAATACACCAAAAAAAAATATATATAATAATATATGTTTAACTTTATTACAAACAATTGGACATACAGTAGATATGTTGTATATAGCTAGTCATTGACATCAACAGTCAACGACAATGTTCATTATAACGCTTCACTTTGGCATGTATTAATTAGTAATGTTTATCAAAATAAACGATGGATGTTTTGAGAGAACCAAGGCGATGTAATCACTATGGCTGTTTCTCATTCCGCATACTTCCGTCAGTACACTGCTAATGTGCATTGACCACTTACTGCCATAGTGCCCACTTTTGATGGTTAGTATTGTCCCAAAGGGAACACTTATGTTAAAACATTTACCGGAAATGACGAGGGGTCGGCTCGGCTCGCCGCCTCTCAAAATCTGACGAAAATCTATTTAACTGACCTTTGACGATCAAAAAAACAGACAGATTCAGCAACTGTATGGCCTATTTCTCGCTTAAAATGTTTTCAGAAATGTTTCGGTGAACTATTTTCGTAAAATACGAGATCGTATTCTGAAAGAGCCGCCATTATGCTCTGTTGTGAAATCCGGGAGAAGCCAGACCCACATGACGCGTTCGTCCAATCAGGTCGAGGTCCCTGGTCCCTCCCCTTTCCGCTTTGTAGTCAAGATGGCGCCCGTTTAGTGTGCATAGTGTCCATCGTTCCCATAGACAGTTAAAGAAATGGACAACAGATCCCGTTGCTCTGGACGGAGACCAGTGAAGTATTGACCCTTTGCACGTGACGTCACGCTCCACTCGCGCGAATTATGAACGCCATGACGGACGGCGGAAGAGCTATAAGCTGTAGATGGACGGCAAGCTAAACTCGTACGTTTTCGTTCGTGTTTGTGTTCTCACATTCACAATGTGCAGAGTAATCCTCACCAACACAAGCATGTGTATGTATTGCCTTTCTGTTTCAAATGGAAATGAGTGATAAATAAAATGATCCTCAACCAGCTTGCTGCCGTGCTAACCAGCTAACAGGTCCAACCCGATGATGACCCACATAACTAGCTAACATCGGTTATTCACTGACCTAGCTACATATCCAAAAAAGAAAGCCGTTCCATTGATCATTTAACTTAACACACATACAAAAAATATCGGTTAAATTAAAGATGACATGGCACGGAAACTAGCTTCAAAAACGAGTTAAATGCGGGTCTGCGGAGCTTCTACCCCGGCTAGCTGACGAGCTAGCTGCAGCTAGCTTTGGACGGCTCGCTAGCTGCTGCCCATCGCGTCGTAATATCCACCGGTCAAATCTAAACATAGGCTACGCAGCGAATATAATCACAGATAAGAAGATGGCTAGATGTTACAGTTATGTGTGGTTACTACTGGTCATAGACACGTGATTTACTGCATGGATTAACGTGTGATAGATAATTAATGACTGCACTTCCAAGAGCTGGGATGTGTTCAGGCATCCATTAGCTAGGAAGTTGCATCAATTGGCACACCCAGTGAACAACGGTATGGGTAGCCACGACCGACCATGTCCTCTAAAAACATGGGCTACGTGTTATATAAATCTTTACTTAAGGATAATTCCGGTCAATTTTTACGTTAGTCTTGATCGCTATGCTACGCGAGTACTTTCGATAGTAAAAAACCTGACCCGAATCAGTGCAGGTAACACGGAGAAGCTGCAGCTATGTACTACAAGCGTCCACTGAGCTAAAACGGCAGTGGTCGGGGCCTTTGTACCTCTTAACAGACACAAAATGCAATTAATATGTCTGTGCCACATGAACAGGGCCCTTACGTGTCAACAAGATGCGTTTTCAACTCAGACATTGTTTAAATTCACGTACCCTGGTCCCTGTCTCGATCCTGCTGGTAGCTAGCTTGCCCTGCTAGCTGCCGTCCGGTGAGTGCCGTCCAGCTACTACCACACTACTGTTTTTTTTTAGGGGGGGAATAAACTTCAAGACGTGACATGACCTGTCCTCTGGAGGACATAGCCACACTACTGCCGCTCCGCGGATTATTATTGGGATGATTATCACAGAAGCCTGTCTGAATACACTCACCGGACGGCAGCTAGCAGCTAACGGCTATCAGCTAGCAGGGCAAGCTAGCTACCAGCAGGATCGAGACAGGGACCAGGGTAGGTGAATTTAAACAATGTCTGAGTTGAAAACGCGTCTTGTTGACACGTAAGGGCCCTGTTCATGTGGCACAGACATATTAATTGCATTTTGTGTCTGTTAAGAGGCACAAAGGCACTCTAAAACTTGCCCCGACCACTGCCGTTTTAGCTCAGTGGACGCTTGTAGTACGTAGCTGCAGCTTCTCCGTGTTACCTGCACTGATTCGGGTCGGGTTTTTTTTCTATCGAAAGTACTCGCGTAGCTATAGCGATCAAGATTAACGTAAAAATTGCCCAGAATTCTCCTTTTAAGTAAAGAATAGATGTTAATACAAAATAAACCCTAGATTGATGTCTTATCTTTGCCATTATGAGGTACCTCCCCCCGCCGTTAGCGTAGCATCACGTACCTCTAACCCAGCCAGCTACAAAGAACTGGTTAGCATCCACACTTTTAAAAGCTTTGAGATCAGCACCAGTATATGGGGATATCCCGTTTACCACATAGTGGTACAGATCGTGTGGACTTAAGTCGGGCAGACTCTGTGATTTAATGAGGTCCGTGAAAATGGAGGGATAACGAATTAAGGGTCTGTATCCAATCCTGCTATCTCCAACTTCTCCAAATACTGCTCTTTGTGAGCACCTACCAGATGCCCTACCTCGACCGATAACGGCACGACAACTTGTTGTTCAATAGAAGAAGCCATATAAAGCCACAAATACAGTTTATTTAGTGTTATGTATTTCAAACTGATTGAAACTATGAAACTTTCCGCTCGTCCATTACTGTTTAGCCTGTGCTTCCGCCGTCCGTCATGGCGCCGTCACGTGGTCGTGTGACGTGTTTGCAAAGGGTCAATATTAGAAGCACTTTTCCGGTGAGGGCTGACCGTTACTGTGCAGCATCCAACTGAGCTTGAAGACGTAGATGTGACGTGAGCAACCTGTTTGAAAGTTGTAAGTCTTCTGGTAGCTGTGCCAAGAGAAATCTCAAACATTCCGAATCTTGCAGAGACGGAGAGCGTAGGTATATGTAAGGAGATAACATAGGCACAGGCTAATTATTGCTAACTAAACTGCTAGTTAACAATAGTAATTAAACTTAAATAGCTAATGTAAGTCGAAACCGCCTGCAAGCTTCTCCTGTACTATACGGTAATTCCTCTACTATGCGACAGTAAGTTGCGTGGTTATGACACAATCGTTAGCCTATTTTTACAAAAATGTCTGCTACGGAGCCATAACGTGAGGTACAAGGTAATGGAGCCTTTTATACATTGTCGTGTTTCTTTAG
This sequence comes from Sander lucioperca, assembly GCF_008315115.2. NCBI lineage: Eukaryota > Metazoa > Chordata > Actinopteri > Perciformes > Percidae > Sander > Sander lucioperca. The sequence continues at coordinate 10,393,558 of NC_050187.1, forward strand.
ATATAAACAATGGACAAATAAAGTATTTAAACGCTTCAGATGTAAAGTTATTTGCTGTCAAAGTGACGTCAAAATGAATGGCAGTCATGGAATGGTAACGGCGGGTGAGTGCTTGTTGGCATCAAAATGGCACCATAGGAGGTACGCATTGTGGAGAGAAGCTTACCCCCTTGATCGTTCCACACTGAACTTTTTGACCATTTTTAGGGGGTCATCCGGGTACTTTCAGTGCACTGACTTTTTGCGTTGTCTACACTATATACTTAAAACTAAGTGTTTGAAGTGTGCAAGTAGGCGGTTTGAGTCACAGCCTATGTCTGTAGTAACGTTTTCTAGGTCAGTGCCTCTGTATCAAGTACAGAATATGTGCTGTCAGTGTTCACGCAAAAGAATTCCAATATGACACAATTTCATACGATCAACCATAAAAACCTGGATGACATTATACAACGGTGTTGTTGGGTGTTTTCAAAAATGTTTCGAATTGTTTGTCTTCTGATCTTCTACAGATTGTAAACACGTCTCTTCTCTCAGGTATCTTCCCACAGGTCCTGAAAACTGCAGTCATCAAGCCATTCTTAAAAAAGAACAATCGCGACACGTCACTAATGAGCAACTATAGGCCAATATCAAACCTTCCATTTTTAAGTAAAATCATTGAAAAAGCGGTTTTTCAACAACTCAACCTTTTCTTGTCACTAAACAACAGTTTTGATGCCTTCCAGTCGGGTTTTCGACCACACCACAGCACTGAGACGGCTCTTGTTAAAGTCTTTAATGACATCCACTTAAACACAGATAGTGGCAAAATTTCAGATCTCAGTGCTGCATTTGATATGGTCGACCATGACATACTACTAGACCGATTGGGAAACTGGGTTGGCCTTTCTGGCTCAGTTCTAAAGTGGTTTGAATCCTATTTAAAGAATAGGGACTACTTTGTGTCTATAGGTAATTATACATCTGAGCATACAAATATGACGTGCAGAGTTCCCCAAGGCTCAGATCTGGGGCCTCTTCTGTTTAACATCTACATGCTTCCACTGGCTCAGATTATGGAAAACAACAACATAAGTTACCATAATTATGCGGATGACACACAAATTTACATAACCTTATCGCCAGGGGACTATAGTCCAATACAACTGAATATGTGCATTGAACAAATTAACGACTGGATGTGCCAGAACTTTCTTAAATTAAATGAAGAAAAAACTGAGGTGGTTGTTTTTGGAGCAAAAGAGGAATGATTAAAAGTCAGCACTCAGCTTCAAACGACAATGTTAAAAACAACCGACCAAGCCAGAAATCTTGGTGTAGTCATGGACTCAGACCTCAATTTTAACAGCCACATTAAGACAATTACAAAGTCAGCCTATTACCACCTTAAAAATATATCAAGGGTTAAAGGACTTATGTCTCAACAGGATTTGGAAAAACCTGTCCATGCTTTTATCTTCAGTAGACTTGACTACTGTAACGGTGTCTTTACAGGTCTGCCTAAAAAAATCAATCAGACAGCTGCAGCTGATTCAGAACGCTGCTGCTCGAGTCCTCACTAATACCAAGAAAGTGGATCACATCACTCCAGTACTGAAGTCTTTACATTGGCTTCCAGTAACTCAAAGAATTGATTTCAAAATACTTTTGCTGGTTTATAAATCACTAAACGGTTTAGGGCCAAAATATGATCTGATCTGCTGCTACACTATGACCCACCCCGACCTCTCAGGCCGTCTGGGACAGGTCTGCTTGTTGTCCCCAGAATCAGAACTAAACAGGGGGAAGCAGTGTTTAGTTTTTATGCTCCACATATCTGGAACAAACTCCTAGAAAACTGCAGGTCTGCTGCAACTCTCAGTTCTTTTAAATCAAGGCTGAAGACCTATCTTTTTGATGTTGCCTTTCTTTAAATAACTGTTCATTTCTTATACTGAAGTTGCATTGTTGACACTGTATGACAATCTATATAAGCATATAAAGAGAAATTCCTATTTTATGTGCTTTTTAGGGCTGTCAGCATTAACGCGTTAATCGCGATGCGATTAAGGGCCGAGCATAATGCGTTAATTTTTTTTAATCGTATTAATTGCATGCCACCATTTATTAATTTATTTTCACTTCACTCGGCTTTGCGTCGTGCCTAACAGGCTACTATTTTGCCGTACTTCCTCGTAACACATCCTGCTGCTGTAGGAATAGCAACGCGGATTTCGGTGCCTCATTCTGGTGCCACTGATATGTCTGCACTTCTCTCTGATGCTCTGAAACAGACGTTACAGGCAACAGAAACATTGCTGCACGTTACGCTAGTTAACACTATACTCGACAGCAGCTAATGTTAGCCTACCACTAGCTAGTGGATTAAACAAATGCTGACAGCTAATGCTAAACGGTGTAAAGTGTGACTGTATTTCACTGTAGAGGATTCCAACACCTGTATGTAACAATCTGCAGCTGCTGTTGTCGGAAAAACACAGACGGTGCATTCAATGAAACTGGTAATTTACAGCCTCGTGGTGCATTCAAAGTTGTTGTTAAATGCCCTTTTCCCATCTGGTGGTTGTTTTCATTCATTGTCATTGAACAGCTATTTACTAGTGAAATAAGTTATTGTTATAGTGATTACATTATTATTAAACATTTAATTTTGACGATATGGCCTTAGCAATAAACAAGCCATTCTTTAATGTCGCCAACTGTTTAGTACCCTTCTTTTTTTTAACTTTCTTAAAAAGTATCGGTTCAGGCACGTTAAGGCACCGGTACTGTTTTAAAAGTACCGCTTTAGCACCGGTATCCAAACCAAACAATACCCAACCCTAATATTGACTCTAGATTCAAATGTGTGACTAGATTAAATATATAATAAACAAATACAAATCTTAAAATCAAGTTCATAAAGTCACTTTCTTTGTAACTTTTATTTTCATATTTTATCTGTTTTTAATTTTTTTAAATAAAGCTGCCTTGCCTTGCTTTGCCTAGGTATAGCCAGTGGTTAAATTGGGCCGGGACTCTCCGGGACTCAGCCCCAGCACATAAACCTGCTCGTTTGTGTCCTGATGTGCCTGCTTGCAGTCAGTTGTCTACTGGAAATATGTCACATAAAATTTTATGAAAGTGATGCTTTCGAAAACATGATATTTCTGACAATAAATGAAAGATTTTTGAAATGGCGTGTCTATTTTGTCTCGTAGGAGCTGAGATGAGAACAATCGGAACACGGCCGTATGCTTATTCAGCTGCTTAATCTCACCGCTCTAGGCTACAGGAAAACTGATACATTTGAGTCCTTCAAATACAAATTTGGCACTTGCCCTTGTGTTAGTAATGCACACAATTGTCTTCTCTGCAAGTGCAAGTGCAGAGAATTTGTTGCCTATTGTAATACATGTAGTGACTGACTGTACCAATATAATTTCTCGCAGAAAATGTTGCCATATTAAACTATATCCATCTCCCCCACCTCTACTCTGGACAGTGCCGAGGAGCTGTGGACATGGGGCAGGTCACTGGAGCTGTGGACATGAGGCAGGTCATTGGAGCTGTGGACATGGGGCAGGACACTAGAGCTGTGGACATAGGGCAGGACACTGGAGCTGTGGACATGGGGCAGGACACTGGAGCTGTGGACATGGGGCAGGGCACTGGAGCAGAAGGTGGAGCCTGTCACAATTTGCCAGACTGCTGGAAGGTACACCATTATGAATACTTCTGTAAGACCCACCCATTTCTTATGGTAAAAGAGAAAAAGTTGGGATGCAAAACATGTAGTGCTGTAAGATCACTCGGAGCAGAGCATAGTGGTAAACTCAGGTTATCAAGTAATTGGCAAAATTGTCTGGTTGGCCCTTATGGTAACACGACTGCAAAACAAATTAAATCTTTGAGAAAAAAAATGTACATAGTGTTTCCCAAAGTCATAAAATAGCTGAAAGTATACTTAAAAAGCAACAAGACAAAACATTAGAAACAAGTTTTCTCAGAACCGAGTCTAAAATTCTTGAGTCTACTTTCAGTGTGTTTAGAACAGCCTACTATGTAGCAAAGAGCAACCGGCCTTACACTGACCATCCAAAACTCATTGACTTGCAGATGCTTAACAGTGTGAATGTTGGACGTGTTCTCCATTCAAATGTCACATGTACTGAGATCATTAATTTCATATCCAGGCAGATGAGACAGGCATTGTTGGCCAGCATCAAACAAAGTCGACCAAAGCTAACAGTGATTGTAGATGAGAGCACCTCGTTAAGCAAGAGGTCCTGCCTGATTGTGTACCTCAGGACATCTGTCCATAATTCGGATCCATTGACCTTCTTTTTAGATTTGCTTGAGCCAGAGAGCACCACTTCAGATGGGATTACAGCCGACCTACTTAACTGTCTTCAGAAACATGGTCTTGATGAAGCATTTCTAAAAGAATGCATGGTGGGTTTCTGCTCAGATGGAGCTGCCGTTATGTTGGGCAGAAAGAATATGTCAACCAATGACTACACAACTTCTAACACTCAGACATGTGGTTGAAACAGTTGCTGTAAGCAGTGCAGAATGTGTTTTTTCCGAAATGAACGCAATTGTTACACTTTTACGTTCCCTTCTGAGAATTGAAAATGTGTCCTCTCTGTTTTTTAACATTGTCGGCCCTCCATTAGCATCCTGGGACCCCACTAAATTTGTTAGAAAGTGGGTAGCAAGGAGGAGATCTGCAGAGCACCTGGCCTGTAAGAAAAGGCAGACTAATACTGAGGTGTTTGCATACCAGCCATTATGGGAAGTAATGAAGTAGTAGATGAGTTATGACTTATAGATGTGTGTACTCTGTACTGTGTACTGTTTTTAAGAATTTGTATGAAATGTAAAACCCAAATTAAATTACAAAGGTAAAACACTAATAAATCCAAATGTTGATTGTAAAACTAACCAGTGTTATCATCATTTTTATATCTTAATAATAGGCAGTTTGTAATGAGGCAACCACTGGAGCCAGTAATCAAACTACATACTTGAAGAGTTTATGTTGAGTCCTGGTTAGACTATGTGTGTGTTTATTTGCCTTTGTTTGTGTGTGTGTGTGTGTGTGTGTGTGTGTGTGTGTGTGTTGTAGTAGTAAAGAGAGATAATGGGAGAAGGAAGTTTGTGTGAGGTTGACCTGGTCACTACAGACCCAAATCTTCACGGCTGTTGCTACTGTCATATGCTGCACTTTCTCTTCATGTGGCACATTGTGTTTGGCACTTTGTATGGGTCACTTCTTATATCATAACAAGGTAATACAATGTGTAATCAAGTGATGACTGATTAACAGTAATGTAAATGCTAAATGCCCTAATACCTGTTGATACTACAACATAGTATAGACTCTTAGAACTTGCAGTTTTGCACATCTCATGTAAGACTCGATTTCTCCATTTCTTTGCACAAAACTCTCCAGAAAGTGCCATTTAATGATTTATTTTTCACATTTTTTCCCCCCTAGGGAGAGCCCCCCCACATAACAAATCACAATTTAACCCCTTGGTATAGCTATGTTAGCTGTGTTACCGTTCTCTTAATACACCCATGCTAGCTACCGCCGATGTTAGCTACTAGCCGATAGCCCCGGCAGTTTGGGAAACGCTAATGACATTACATCCACGTTACAGGCTTTACAGCATACATGCATACATCCATACATCCCTTGGATGTATCATAAGATAATACCATGGATGTATTAATAGAACACATGGTGAATTACAACCATTAGCTATATCCATTATTACAGCTACAAGACCTTGGGAAAACAGTCATATGAGCATGTGCAGTGCAGGGCGACATGGGCGGGCGCAGTCCCGCGGGTCTGCTCGCATCCATTATGCGCGTTCATCATGCCTAGTTTAATATCTCTGGATTTGGCTACTAGTAAATGTTAAAGATGTGACGTTTTAAACAAGGACCCCTGTGCCTGGGAGCTTGGTGTTGACTGAAAAAGATTTCGAAATTGACTTTTAATTCTCCGATTGGTTGGTTTTGTGCACATTATTATTGCACGTTAATATGGATAATAGCAAACATGCAAATACATTTATTTAGCACGGAATAGGTTTTTGTTTGCTCAAACAAAATAATATTTGCGAGCGTTAATTTCTGTTCAAAATATAGTTCTCTGTGCTCAAAACATACAATTACTCGCTCAGGAATGAAGCACATACTGTATATAACGCCATAATGATATGGCCTGCAATATATCTTGCTAATTCACGTAAGGTAAGCTTATTGAACCGTTTCATTAGCACAGATGATCTAATATGTTAGCCTTTAGACTTTTGTACTATGCAGTCACCACAGACATGTGTGTGTGTGTTTAGGAAATTCTGATTCTGATTGAGTGGGCTGAGCTAAATAAAATCTCTGGCCTCTCATTAGAGTAAAATAGCTACTTAGTCAAGTAGAAGAAGTTAATTTGCTGGCAGCTGATTGTGTTTCTGTGCCTAGTGTGGGGATTGATTTCTCATTTTGTTGGCAGCTGATTGTGTTTCTGTGCCTAGTGTGGGGATTGATTTCTCATTTTGTTAACTGTACCCCATGGGCTGCAGGGATCCGCTGTGTTTTCCCTAACCTTTTATCCATTTGAGCTCTTGATGGCTTGTGTATGTCTGTGAATCCTAATCCAAATGTGCCTTTTTGTCTCATGTGTTTCTTTAATGATTTTCCATCCAAATCAAACATATCAGAGAGGCAGCAGGGTAGTTTTTGTTGCTCTGTAATACTCTACAGATGCTGACTTGCAGGGTGCACAAAAGAATGTACAATAACAACTATTAATTAACACTGATGCATGAAGTACAATACTAAAAACTAGTAATTAACACTGATTCATGAAGAAAGACTGATAGCCATACAAACCATTTAGCTGCACCAGTGGAGCACAAGCCTCATTAAGTCGCAGTAGAGACGACTGAAGGCAAACAGGCAAGACAAAGTAACTTAATGTATATAGCACATTTCAGCAACAAGGCAATTCAAAGTGCTTTACATATATTCAACACGTTCTCACACTCATCTCGTAAAATATGGACGCTTGGTCAGGTGCCTTTGTCGTTCTTATTGACGCTAAAAGTCTCCTTTAGCGCTATAAGTAAACACGCTTGGTCGGGACTATTGCTGTCCCTTTTGACACAGTTTTGTTAAGGAAAAGGTCGTGGTTGGGCTTACGGTTCCGTGACACGCGGGAACTATGGGACAGTTGGGTTTAGGAAAGGTTCGTGAGTGGGCGTACGGTTCCGTTACACGCGGGAAGAACAGGATGGTTGGGTTTAGGAAAGGGTTGTGGGTGGGCGTACGGTTCTGTGACACGCGGGAGGAAAGAAAAAAGCGACTATTGCAAGCGTGACGCGAACCCCGCTCTGCTGGGTGAAAGTCCTGTGTTTGACTGCTGCTCTCCCCGGTGCATTACACAAACACGCTGAAAGACACCTTTTTCGTCGCATCAGACGCTGACAGACACTGTCCAAACGTCCTTATTTTACGAGTTCATTAAAGAGCAAGTCAAACAATCAAAAACATAAAAAGATAATAGAAAATAAAAACAAGCTAAAATAAAACAAGACAGGCATAACATAAAGGAATACAAGTTACAGTGCAATGTAATTAATTAACAATTGCTGGATTTAAAAAAAGGCAGCTTGCCGTGATTTAAAAGAACTGAGAGGTTTTGTAGAATCGATCAGTACTGACGTTCCTTTCAGGCAATCAGATTGGGTTTGACCAAAATATTCTTTTGGTATATTCTTCTGCAGACCCAGAAATACAGTACCAACTTATTATTACCTTCCTATATATTTTTAAGGATACTAAAGACAGTATTAAATGATTTCCACATGCAAGAAGCAGTTGACCAGTTGTTAAGTGGAATAGTTCTCCAAGATTGATCAGAAAGTAAACACAATTGGTTTTTCTTGAGCAGGAGATCAAAATGCATGTTTTCATTGAAATAATCTGCAATCTCACATTATTTAAACTTCTTGTTATTAACTCTGCCATCCATTATACCAGTTTTAGGGGAAAAGATTACACCTTTCTACCATTGTGTATAACAAAAAATATCCCGAGATAGCAAGGATCTCATTGCATCAGCGTGGTGATGAGGCCCCCCAGGCAGTGCTGACGTCGGGCTGGGTCAGTCTCACTGATTAATCAGCCAGTGGCATGTCAGTCATGGCTGTGGAGAAACACACTGATGGATTGTGGTCGACATTATGTGGATGGTGGAGTGGCCCTCAGGCAAAGAGCTGCACTTGTGGCACCCCTCTGGGGCTTTAGACTCCAGGTGCTGGCAAGCAGGCCTGTCTCACCCCTAACTCTCTGCGAGGGCATGGGAGTCATGTGAAAACCTCGGCTGGTCATGCATTTTAATACAGGCTGCGATCACAGTCAGAACTGTGGGGCTGTGACTGTAATGCTAGGACAAAAAAGGAGGCTGAAGGATGAAGGTTTTCTCTGAGTTCAAACACTCAGCGGATATCACGGAACAACAAACAGTTATCATAAAGTTGTCAAATCAATTTGCATGAGGGAAAGTAAAACAATTAATGGATTACTACTGTTATTTAGTGTAACAAATAACATACACATCTTGTTCTAGAAGCCACAGACCTCTCCAGTGGCCTCTCCATCAGTTCTGCAAAAAATATGCTGAATTGTCTATTTTACTATTAGGGGTGCTTTATGTGGTTGATGTTGGATGGTAATAGCATAGGCTATAAATCCCTCATCGTGATCAGGCAATCAACTTGCCAGTCTCCTGCTGACTTTGTTAACCTCCTGCCGACTGCTAGCCTGAGCGGTCAGCTGGTTGATCAAGTTTTCAAATGCAAACATCAGAGTAAACACCAAGGAAAAGGTGAAGAAGATATGCTCAAACTAGCAAGACCATCTCTGCGGCCATCACATGACAACTCACCAAGTCACCAGTCCAGTCCTGCTGACTTTGCTAGTCTGGCCGTTCAAGGTTTTCAGATGTAAAGATCAGTGCAGACCCAGAGGAAAAGGTGAAGATGGCTATCAGCTACGACCTATGCCTATAAACTAGTGGTGGGCGAATCGATAAAAATATCGATAATATCGATACCAACGTTGGTATTGATATTGATCAATACCAGTGTAATAAGATTGATACTTTAGTTTTAGTTTCTCTCCATTATGCACCACTGTGGTTTCATCAAAGAGGCGACCTGGCTGTCTGTGTCTGTGTAAGTGCCGCTGCTTTCAAGTGCCGCTCCTGTCACAGCGTGGAGCAGGCACACTTTGCTCCTCCTCCTCCCTCTTGTGATTTGATGTTGTACCGTGACTCAGCAGCGCCAGGCAAACAAGCATGCATGCAGCCAGGCCCGGCATCGGCCAGCAGCACACACACACAAGCAGGACAGATATGGAGCAGAAGAATGGCAGAGAGGAAGAGAAGCACTGTGTGGCTATTTCAGGCCAAAAATGAAACAACGGCAAGATGTATAATTTGTAAAAAGGCTGTAAAATACAGTGGTAACACAACAAATTTATACAAGCATATGAAAATTCTGTCCTGGGTTTTAACTCATTAATAATCCAAAGGAAAAATCATAAAACCACTTAAAGGTCATGAAAATTCATTCAGATTTAGCAATTTGATGATGCATCCACCTTAAATATTAAAAAGTATCCGTATCATATTGGTATCAGCCCTGTATTTACTTGGTATCGGATCGATACCAAATTTTGCAGTATCGCACATCACTACTACAAACCAAAATACACGGACAACCAAGACTACTTCTGTGCCCATCTACATCTCTACATCAGAGGAGGCACTGAGGCAAGCGTGGAGTTGAACACCAACTGCCACTTAGCTGCTGGGCATCCTGTGTGCAGGCATCGGACGGTGAGCTAGCCTTTTTGCTTGCATTGGTTTCCTGCGCGATGTCGGGAGCTGTGGTGTCCTTTCGCCGAGACTTGGCTGGATTGGAATGCCGGCGCCATTTCACCAAGTGACTCCTTCTGTGTTTTAGAAGTAGAAGTTTTAGACACTGCTGGTATAAAATTTAACTGCAATTGTACCTCGTACGATTTCATGTGACAAATAAAAATTGATTGATTGACCTCTCCGGGAACCATCACCTTATCGTGGTGGAGAGGTTTGTGTGTCCCTATGAACCTGAGGGCTGTGTTGTCTGGAGCTTTGTGCTCCTGGTAGGGTCTCCCAAGGCAAAGTGGTCTCAGGTGAGGGGCCAGACAAAGAATGGTTCAAAAACCCCATGAAAAAACGAGGTAGAGATGATGTGACCCTGCCCGGAGGAAGCCCGGGGCCCCCGTCTGGAGCCAGGCCCAGATGGAGGGCCCGTCAGCGAGCGCCTGGTGGCCGGGTTTGCCACGGAGCCCGGCCGGGCACAGCCCGAAAAAGCTACGTGGCACCTCTCTCTCCAACCCATGGGCCCACCACCTGTGGGAGGAACCGCTGGGGTCGGGTGCGTTGCCACATGGGTGGCAGTGAAGGTCAGGGGCCTCGACGGACCAGACCCGGGCAGCAGACGCTGGCTCTGGGGACGTGGAACGTCACCTCTCTGTGGGGGAAAGAACCGGAACTTGTGCGGGAGGTGGAGCGCTACCAGTTGGATCTGGTGGGGCTTACCTCTACGCACAGTCTCGGTTCTGGAACCATACTCCTGGATAGGGGTTGGACTCTTTTCTTCTCCGGAGTTGCCCAGGGTGTGAGGCGCCGGGCGGGTGTGGGGATACTCACAAGTCCCCGGCTGAGCGCCGCTACGTTGGAGTTTACCCCGGTGGACGAGAGGGTCGCCTCCCTACGCCTGCGGGTTGTGGGGGGGAAAACTCTGACTGTTGTTTGTGCGTATGCACCAAACAAGAGCTCGGAGTATTCGGCCTTCTTGGAGACCCTGAATGGAGTCCTGTATGGGGCTCCAGTAGGGGACTCCATAGTTCTGCTGGGGGACTTCAACGCGCACGTGGGCAATGATGGAGACACATGGAGAGGCGTGATTGGGAGGAACGGCCTCCCTGATCTAAACCAGAGTGGTTGTTTGTTGTTGGACTTCTGTGCTAGTCATGGATTGTCTATAACGAACACCATGTTCGAACATAGGGATGCTCATAAGTGTACTTGGTACCAGAGCACCCTAGGCCAAAGGTCAATGATCGATTTTATAATCGTTTCATCTGATCTGAGGCCGTATGTTTTGGACACTCGGGTGAAGAGAGGGGCAGAGCTGTCAACTGATCACCATCTGGTGGTGAGTTGGGTCAGAGGGTGGGGGAAGACTCTGGACAGACCTGGTAAACCCAAACGGGTAGTGCGGGTGAACTGGGAACGTCTGGAGGAGGCCCCTGTCCGACAGACTTTCAACTCACACCTCCGGCGGAGCTTTTCGTGCATCCCTGTGGAGGCTGGGGGCATTGAACCCGAGTGGACAATGTTCAAAGTTTCCATTGCTGAAGCTGCGGCGGGGAGCTGTGGTCTTAGGGTCTTAGGTGCCTCAAGGGGCGGCAACCCACGAACACCGTGGTGGACACCGGTGGTCAGGGAAGCCGTCCGACTGAAGAAGGAGTCTTTCTGGGATATGTTATCCCAGGGGACTCCGGAGGCAGTTGCAAGGTACCGAAGGGCCCGAAGGGCTGCAGCCTCTGCCGTGAAAGAGGCAAAGCAGCGGGTGTGGGAGAGGTTCGGAGAAGACATGGAGAAGGACTTTCGGTCGGCACCAAGGTGCTTCTGGAAAACCGTTCGCCACCTCAGGAGGGGGAAGCGGGGAACCATCCAAGCTGTGTACAGTAAGGATGGGACGCTGCTGACCTCAACTGAGGAGGTAATAGGGCGGTGGAAGGAGCACTTTGAGGAACTCCTAAATCCGACTAATACGCCCTCTATGGTAGAGGCAGAGCTGGAGGATGATGGGGGATTGTCGTCAATTTCCCTGGTGGAAGTTGCTGAGGTAGTTAAACAACTCCACAGTGGCAAAGCCCCAGGGATTGATGAGATCCGTCCAGAAATGCTTAAAGCTCTGGGTGTGGAGGGGTTGTCTTGGTTGACACGCCTCTTCAACATTGCGTGGAAGTCGGGGACGGTGCCTAAGGAGTGGCAGACCGGGGTGGTGGTTCCCCTTTTCAAAAAGGGGGACCAGAGGGTGTGTGCCAATTACAGGGGTATCACACTTCTCAGCCTCCCCGGTAAAGTCTACTCCAAGGTGCTGGAAAGGAGGGTTCGGTCGATAGTCGAACCTCAGGTTGAAGAGGAACAATGCGGATTCCGTCCTGGTCGTGGAACAATGGACCAGATCTTTACTCTCGCAAGGATCCTGGAGGGAGCCTGGGAGTATGCCCAACCGGTCTACATGTGCTTTGTGGATCTGGAGAAGGCGTATGACCGGGTCCCCCGGGAGACACTGTGGGAGGTGCTGCGGGAGTACAGGGTGAGGGGGTCCCTTCTCAGGGCCATCCAATCTCTGTACGACCAAAGCGAGAGCTGTGTCCGGGTTCTCGGCAGTAAGTCGGACTCGTTTCAGGTGAGAGTTGGCCTCCGCCAGGGCTGCGCTTTGTCACCAATCCTGTTTGTAGTATTTATGGACAGGATATCGAGGCGTAGTCGGGGTGGAGAGGGGTTGCAGTTTGGTGAGCTGGGGATCTCATCGCTGCTTTTTGCAGATGATGTGGTCCTGATGGCATCGTCGGCCTGTGACCTTCAGCACTCACTGGATCGGTTCGCAGCCGAGTGTGAAGCGGCTGGGATGAGGATCAGCACCTCTAAATCTGAGGCCATGGTTCTCAGCAGGAAACCGATGGAGTGCCTTCTCCAGGTAGGGAATGAGTCTTTACCCCAAGTGAAGGAGTTCAAGTACCTTGGAGTCTTGTTCGCGAGTGAGGGAACAATGGAGCGGGAGATTGGTCGGAGAATCGGCGCAGCGGGTGCGGTATTACACTCAATTTATCGCACCGTTGTGACGAAAAGAGAGCTGAGCCAGAAGGCAAAGCTCTCAATCTACCGGTCAGTTTTCGTTCCTACCCTCACCTATGGTCATGAAGGCTGGGTCATGACCGAAAGAACGAGATCCAGGGTACAAGCGGCCGAAATGGGTTTCCTCAGGAGGGTGGCTGGCGTCTCCCTTAGAGATAGGGTGAGAAGCTCAGTCATCCGTGAGGAGCTCGGAGTAGAGCCGCTGCTCCTTCGCGTCGAAAGGAGCCAGTTGAGGTGGTTCGGGCATCTGGTAAGGATGCCCCCTGGGCGCCTCCCTAGGGAGGTTTTCCAGGCACGTCCAGCTGGGAGGAGGCCTCGGGGAAGACCCAGGACTAGGTGGAGGGATTATATCTCCAACCTGGCCTGGGAACGCCTCGGGATCCCCCAGTCGGAGCTGGTTAATGTGGCTCGGGAAAGGGAAGTTTGGGGTCCCCTGCTGGAGCTGCTACCCCCGCGACCCGTTACCGGATAAGCGGAAGAAGATGGATGGATGGATGGATGATTGACAATTATAACTGCAACTTCCTGTTGAATACAGTTGCAATGCAGCTAACTTGTACAAATCTTATGTATGGAATTACATATTCAAGGTCTTGCCATATTGTGGTAATTGTTGCTTTTTGTGCAGAGATCATTTGATCTTGGCTGGTACTTTACTACTGTGGTGCGCAGAGCTGCTCGGACCAGTAGGGCCGAGATCCTCTGAGTGGCATCGACGCCTCCATGGCAAATGTCTGACGATCGCCACTGATGTGTCGATCAATAGTCAGCGCGTAGTAAAAAACATTCTGCACATTTCATGTAGGCCTACATTTAAGTGTATGCCTCGAGAAGAAACGTTACTAACCGGAATATAAATGAAACCTGTGTAAACGTTAGGCTACTGCTTTTTATCAAAAACGGCAGCTTTCCTGTTTAGTTTTCGCCATAAAAAAAAGATTTACAGCAGCTGACCACCCCCCAGTTGAGGGACAACCAGGCAGATATGTAATATATTTATAAACTGCAGACAGGTAGTCGCACTGTGGTGCCGCTCAGCTCGGCAAGTTTGCTGACGGGTGTCGACGAGTGCCACAGATGGCCTGCCAATGCTTAGCTCCTGCCACAGACGTGTCGATGCGCTGACTACTGATTGACGCCTCAGTGGCAATCGTCAGACACTTGCCACGGAGGCATCAATGCCACTCAGAGGATCTCGCTGCCGCTCGCTCGGACTGTGCGCCGCTGCCCTTTTTTCCTCCATAAACTCGCTCTCAGCTCCTCTGCCAGTTGCTGCATGAACTTCCTCTGGGCAATTTTACTGCTGGTGCACTCCTTGGAGAGGATGTGTGCAATGATTCCAGCCAGTTCGAGGATGTATTAAGTTATATGAACATGTAGACAGCCACCGGCCATCTATGTGTACCGCGCCTTTCACAGAGCGAGCGCCTCTGTGGCTGTTCTAGTGTTAAAAAGGATATAGTGTTATCATCTACAACTTTTTGTAATAGTGTCAATAAAGTATAAATAAAAGTATATTTTCAGCACATTTTGACCAAAAGAGCATACAGCCGGGGCTCTGTGCAACTGAACTTAGGCACAGCAGTCAACATGCTAACATGCTCACACTGAAATATTAACAGACTATTTAGCAGGATATCATGTTTGCCATGTTCACCATTTTGGTTTAGCATGTTAGCATGCAAACATTTGCTAATTAACATTAAATACAAACAACAGCTGAGGCTGATTCCAATATCATATGTTTTGCAGGCATTTGGTCATACATCAAAGTATTGGACAAATTACAAATTTCAACGGTGCTAGATTAAAGTCAGAGGAATGATCCTCATCAAAGTTATTACAATTCATGCTGTGGGGAACATGAACATGAATTATACCGTACCATATTTTATGGAAACCCATCCAATAGAGACATTTCACTGAACCAGAAATGTAACCTGCTAGTGGCGCTAAACGTAAGCGAAACGTTAGGGATTCAGTAAAGTCAGAAATTTTCCTTTAGGAACCATGAATGTCTTTAACAAATTTAATGGCAATCATTCCAATTTAAGTCTGGATCAAAGGGATTGTGAAATGAAGACCAATATATGCCTGTTGTATTGCTTAAAAGGGTTGCTAAGTCCATTCCTACTTCAAGAAAAATGCCAAATATGTAAGCAAGACAGTGTAATGTCATCATTAGTTTATATATTGTAGCTATAGAGTGTGTCAGAAACAAAAGGACATTTTGCTGTTACTGAATACTACTCCTTGTAGATATGATCCTTAATTAGGGCTGTTGTGAATACTAACAAAAGGCCAAATATGTCCTTTGAAATGTTTGCCTCTGACTCTGTACTGCTCTGCAGTAGCATTGCTGTTGGACAGCTGCAGTGCCTCATTAGCTGTGAAGAGGCATGGCTTTGTGTCACCAGAACACAGCCTGAGTAGGAAAGTAGTAGGTAACATCATGTCTTCATTCCTGAAAATTATCCCCTTGTCGTGCTCTCAAATAAGGGTTCAAAAATATAAAATAAAAACATTTGACACATTGCTGGTGATTTAGAAAATGTATCTTCTCTCTATGCTATATAGACTGAGGCTCCCAGCCCTGTCCCAGGATTACTGTGTTTGTGTTTATTCAGTCTTACCAAAATGCAACACAGCGTGTACGTTGTAAATATATTCTCTGTGGTGTCTAGTGGGATAAAATGAGCTTTCATGTGCAGCGTTTGATAAATGTACTCTTGAATGGATAAGCATCATAAAAACAAGATGCCACTTCACAGGTGTATTTTGTTTGTTGTTCGCAATGTTAGTAATGATTACCAGGATCACAGTCCGTTTGAACTAGAAAAGCCAATATGAATTTAAAAATCTGCATGTTTGAAAGTCAAAGATAATGTTATCTTTCTTAACCATCATTAAAGGACAAATCCGGCGCAAAATTATCCGAGGGGTTAATTACATATGTTTGCCGAGTCGACCGTTCTCTGGGATATGTTTTCATGCAAGCCATACACACACACATATACCAGTCGCAACTTTACAATAGCCATCCAGATAATGTTTATAGATGGTTTACAAAGTATTTGTTAACTATTTAACAAGGTATTATAGTCATCTGTTGCAACTTTATAATAACCATCCAGACACTGTTTATAGACGGTTTACAAACCAACTAGTAACCCTTAACAAAGTGTTGGTATATATCTGGTCCATCTCTCTATGTAATGTTTATAGATGTTTCAAAAATGGTTTCCTAAAGGTTTAACAACATTTTTTTTAATCATTACCCGATACCTAATATAGTGTTTGGGGGATATAATGTGTGTAACAATAAACTGTTAATTTACAGCACTATTATTAGTAAACATTTTTAATTATAATTTCATTGTTTGTTAACAGTAAAATTACTGTTTGCTAACAGTTAAATGACAATTAACTAAAGATTAATTAACTATGAATTTACCATCTATTAATGATGGTTATTATAAAGTGTTACCAAGAAGTTTTATTGCAGATATGGTGATAAAATTGACAATAACACTGTTAGTGGTTCGTCAATACGCTTTCTTCGCACTTCCTTTGTTTTTCTCTAGAAACTAGTGTTGTTTGCTGTCAGTGCTGTCAAACCTTGCCCTCCTCCAAGGCAGAATGATTGATGGGACAACAATCTGCAGGAGGTGCTCTTATGTGAGTGTGTGTATCTTTGTGTGTACTCACAGTCGTGCAACTAAAGCATGATTAAACCTTTGTACTTAGCTTACTATAGGCAACTAAAAGCACTGGATTATGGTTAGGGAAAGATAACGGTATTAGTTGAATACTGAAAAAGTGAATTAGTAAGTCAAAAGTGAGTTCAAGCATGAGGAACATGTATAATTTATTAACAGTTGCCTAAGGCCTGTGCATGCTTCTTGTGTTGGCGTCGTATTGGTCTGTGAGGAACCATGACCCAATCACTTCCTCTTACATGCCCTTCCAAAACACACCCAGGTAACAAATTAATTAAAGTGACTATGTGTAACTTTTTAATGTTTCTGAAGCTCTATCATTTTCCATACAACGGTCTTAAATGACCTCAAACAGCAAACGAGACTAACAGTGAAAAGAATGCCAACTTTAAATAGTTTTTAGTAAGGCCTCTGCCAGGGTTTAATTTTTTCTCACACAGTCACACAATGATTTGTGGCAGGTAGACGGCGCTACAGTAACACATTCTGATGGGTCACAGATTTCTTTGGAACACTGGAAACCCTGTGAAGGTGTGGACACACAGAGCTGACGGCCAAACGTCGGCAGAAAAGGCAGTTGGGCTGAGCAGTCTTCCCAAGTTGGTCAAAAAAAATGCCTCGGAACACATCAAAGCGACAGGCGGCGCTAATCTGTATTGTCGCCCCAAAATGAAAATCGGCAGCTGATTGGACGAACGTGTCACATGGGTCTGACTTCTCCGGAAATTCAAAGACAGACTGTCATGGCGGCTTGTTCAGAATACGATCTCATATTGTACTAAAATAGTTCACCGAAACGTGTTTCTGAAAACATTTTAAGTGAGAAATAGGCCATGCAGTTGCTGAATCTGTCTTCATTTCAGATCAACAAAGGTCAATTTAAAAGATTTTCGTCAGATTTTGAGAACATGCACTAGTCATGCTCATTCCGCTCCCCGTTTCCGGGTTAGCACTTTACCAATCAGATAGGTCATTTGAGTCCGACTGGCGGCAGTGCCCGCCCCGCCAATTATACCATGTCAAATAGGCCAAAATGAAGGATGACGGCCCCTCGGACGGACAACGCCACGGAACACACCGAACAGACTTGAGTCACTGACTTCGCCAGACTGTCCAACGGCCGATTATCGGCTCTGTGTGTCCACACCTTTAGCCTATCCAGCCAGTTGAGCCAGGTAAAAGGAAGCAGGAGATTTCTTTATATATCTTTATAATTGTATTTTAATGTTATTTTACAAGTTATCTGTTGTAGTTATGGCTGATACTGGGGCAGGACCATCACAGAAAAGAAGGAAATTAAACGAAGAACAGCTAAAAGCTAAAAGGGAAAGTGAAAGACAACAGCCGATAACGCGAGTCACAGTCGGTCGGGCTATCAACAGATGGAGACAATTATGGGATTGTAAATTATTCATAACCCACCCTGAATTGTCCCTCAGGTATGTAATATGTCTATTTCATTCATAAAATAACTTTACAGTGCGCAATGTGGTTGGACGTCAGTAGCCAATATTAAATACGTCCCCCTTCCATTTAGCATGGACGTTTTAATCCTTTTAGTCCGCGTTTGTGTTGGCCTACTATTTTCTTTTCCCTTGTCCCCCTGTAACGTTACTTGTGTAAAGCGTCCATGGGTTTCATGAAATCTAATAATTAATTTAAGTTTAATCTAAGTTATTATAACATTGGTTGCTACAACAAACTCTTAATGCCTTGGCTCGTGACACAGTGACAGTGATAACGTTATCCAGTCTAGCTTACGAGACATCATATTCTTTTATTGTCATTGAAAGATTTTCTGTCTGAGCAAAACATTCATCGCGACTAGACTAGGGCTGGGCGTATCAATCTAAATATCGATAGTATCGATACCAAGATGAGTATTGGTATCGGATCGATACTGTCGTGATGAGATCGATACTTTTGTTGCAGTTTCTCTCCTGAGTTCATGCGAGCACAGCGTCTCTCCAAGTCTGTGCGCAGTGTGCAAACAGCGCACCTCTCTCTCTCTCTCTCTCTCTGCCCCCTCCCCCTCCCTGCTCTGCCGGAGGAGGAGAGCGAGGAGTCAGAACAGTTATATTCATATTTATACATTGTGGCTTTTGTTTACTTATTTTGCACAACTGACTTTATTTTTCACAGATATCTGTGTGTAATGGAAGGTATTTTTGGTTGTGTTGTTGACTTTGTTATATTTATATTTTGTTATATTATTTTATTATTTTTATACCGTTACATTGTTTTATATTGTTCTAGTTAGTAAATGAAAACATTTAGATTTGCCTAAAATCTTTGTCCTGTGTTTTATCATAATCATCATCAACTAACTGAAGGCAAAATCACAATTATTCAATGATCGTGACGTTACAAGTAAAGTATCGGTATCGGTATCAGCGATACTAGCCCTGTATTTACTTGGTATCGGATCGATACCAAAATTCCCAGTATCGCCCACCCCTAGACTAGACGTCCTCCCTGTAACGCTAACTCTTTAATACAGTGGGAAATACAGCACCGTAAAGAAAAGAGCTTTACGAAAGCAGGTGTGGTAAAAACACTACCGCTTTTGTCCAAAGCGGCCGCTAGAATCAACACAGACTGAAAGTTACATACAGCCACTTTGAGATCACAGGAAGAAAAAAAAGCACATGTGCTGCACAGTGGTGACATACAGCCTGTTAAAGTTTGAACAAAGAACTGTAGCATAGAAAGGCAAAGTCATTCCCCTTCCAGTAGGCCACCATGGGACCTTGTTTTGGAGAAAATATGTACGGTAGTGAGGAGGTGAAAAAGAATATTGTTTTGATCCCATTTAAATTGAGCCATGAATACGTGTGTCAATTTAAAAGATAATTTTGCAAGTCCAGAAAGTCTCAGTATGTCGTAAAACAGTTGAAGTGTAAGACTGTGAAAATACATAACGGAAAAAACTACTTACCCCAAACGTTACTTACACAAGCAACAGGTCTTGCTTGTTCTTTCGCTTCCCGACTGATAAAAATATGCTGGATGAAATACATCAGGTAAGATAACGTTACATGTGTTGTGGAATATAGCTAAGCTAGCTAGCTAGCGAGCAAGCCGTGAGGCAAGCATTTGTACATTTGCGAGAGCATGGCTAACACAAATGGGGGTCAACCCTATGTTCCCACAGCCCAATGGTCCCACAGCCCTATGTTCCCACCTTTCTAAGAATTTGTTTTTCACTGAAAATTAGGCCCTATGTTCCCACATTTCTAAGATGTTTCTTAAAATTAGGCCCTATGTTCCCACAGCCCTATCTTCCCACATTTCTAGGACATTTTCAAAATTAAATTGGGTCTTGTGTTCCTAGATTAACCTTCAATTTAAGCCCTATCATCCCACAACATTTTTTAGATTTAGGGGCTGGATTAGGGGGATAAAATCTGATACAAATTTATGAAAAAGAAAATGTGGGAACATAGAGCCTAATTTTGTACACATTAAATGTT
The DNA here is from genome assembly GCF_008315115.2 of Sander lucioperca. NCBI lineage: Eukaryota > Metazoa > Chordata > Actinopteri > Perciformes > Percidae > Sander > Sander lucioperca. Next base: position 10,413,729 of record NC_050187.1, read on the forward strand.
GTGGACAGTGCGCACACACACATGGGAAATAGTGTGTGTGATTCCTTGGAACCAGGGTTGGCATTCGATCTAACAAATGAAAAATAGTAAGACTGTACAACAACTGTTCTGTATTATCAGCTAGAAAGAAACACAAAATATAACATCCTCAGACAAGTGAAGTACACTGCCATGTTTGTCTACAGTCTGCGTCAAACATCCTGACTTTAGGGAAACTTTGAGAGTAACTGTTAATGAAAGAAAAAGAGAAATACGTTATTCACTTACCAACCCAGATTTTCCCAGTCACTCCCATTTGTCTACCTTTCCCCCAGGCTGCAATTACCCCCATAATTATATCAATTATGTTAAAACAAGCACTTAAAAAGTGGAATGCAGGGTTGTTCAGAACATTAAGATGGTCCTCATAGTGTGTATCCATGTTACATGATAGCACTTTCGGATAGAAATGTTTGTGTACCTAACCTAAGACAATTGTGAAATTCCACCGTTCGCACCTCTTCCAGCCTGCACCAGTACAAAAGCACAGCCCCGTGTCTTTCAGTTGTTGTATAATAACACACACACATTGTATTTAGACAGCTCCAGGCATTATCAATTCAAGGACAAAGGTTGCTCATTTAACTGTAGCACTATATGTATGTACATTTGGGAAGTGTACTCCCTGAAATAGAGAGTGAACCCAACAGATGGAGACACAAGGCAACTCTGGAGCACCCTGTGCTCTCAATTTAATATAGACTCTGAGCAACATTCTATGAATGAGTTACCTGTTTACATTTACATTTTTACTTAGATATTTATGGGATCCAGGCAAAGCAAAGTAGTTTATTCGGGATGCAATCATTTCCAAAACGCAGCACAAAATAATGGGGTCATGATTTAAAGGCCAGAGAGTCATACTGTGCCAAATTAAATTAGTGTATTCAATTCAATTTTATTTATAGTATCAAATCATAACAAGAGTTATCTCGAGACACTTTACAGATAGAGTAGGTCTAGACCACACTCTAGAATTTACAAAGCCCCAACAATTCCAGTAATTCCCCCAAGAGCAAGCATTAGTGGCTAATGCGACAGTGGCGCACAGACACAGGAATTCTAAACTCTAAACTATTGTTACTACTACTACTACTATAATCTAGAGCGGTGTTGTTTGTGTCAACATGCATATCATGAGAATCGTTCAACTGATCAACTTCACACTTTGCGAGTTTATTGCTGGAGACCCAAGAAAGAGTCCGGTCATGTTGAATTATTATACCAAAAACATTTGATTTAATTTTTAATTTTAAATAAATACTTGGCAGTTTGACCTTTTTTTTGCCTTAATTTTGTCATCGATGCTTTTATTTTAACTGTCACCCGGAAAAAAAAAATTCCACTGACTACCGGTAATATAACAGAAGAAGAAGAAGGGATAAAGAGTTTTCATTTTTACATTAATGTCAGCAGGTCGTGCCTAACGCAGGAGATTGGCTCGTAACTTAGTGAATCTCTAGAGAAGTCAGGTAAGATTTCTAAAGTTGCAAATTCGTTGTTTGACCTAACTAGCTAACATTAGTCTTTCGTGCTTATTGTGGTAGGTGCACAAGTTAAAAATGTTACCTTCAAGACTTTATTGCTATTTAAACCCAAATCATGATCATGTACCTGAGCAGCACTGGTGATGTTAACACTTTAGAGCAGCCGTAACCATGCTGTGTTGCTGCTGCTCATTTATATATTCAGTGGAAATTATCTGTTGATATTCATACTGACATCGTACCAGTAACATTACACTACAGTTTCAATGTATAAATCTGTAGAATGTCATAGAACATAAAATAAATAAAAATATTGTTAATTGACTCAAGACTTCCTGTTAAGGCAAAAGCCCTCTGGTGTTATTAAAGGGGTGATAGAATGATTATATAGGGTATTTCACACTGTTCCTTAAGGTCTCCAAATAGGGTATGTAACATTGGTTGGGCTGAAAATGGCCCGGGTGCTGTTCTATGCACCCTTATGCAACCCTGTGAAATAGCCCTGGATTGAAATGAGAGGTTTTCTCCCTTATATGGTATGCTCATGAATATTTAGATGAGCTGTGCTCTGATTGGTTGGTTTACAATGAGCGACACACACACACACACACACACACACACACACACACACACCTCTTTACAACAAGCTGACCGAAGCTGCAAAGGCTCCAGTGTTGCCAACTTAGCAACTTTATCGCTAGATTTAGTGACTTTTCAGACCCCCTTAGCGACTTTTTTTCAAAAAAGTGACTAGCGACAAATCTGGCGACTTTCTGTAGAAAAGACGCCAGTATTGTCCGGCAAGCACGCATATGTATTTCTCTCTTGTGTCCGCCAAAAGGAGGAGGAGCAGCCCCTCCCCTCTCTGCTTTCTCCTATATACAGCAGCACTGATCAGAAGGGGAGACAGCGAGTCAGAGAGCTTGTTACGCCCGCAATCTCTTGTGGAGCATTATAACTTCGAAAAACCACAGGTTCCAGTTAATCTTATAATGGATATGTGTGTTGAGTTATTTAAACAAACGATCGGGGAAATAAACGCCTCTTGTCCGCGAGTCTCCTGAGAGAGCTCCAACCAGCTCATAGCGGGGTCTGTGAAGGTGGACAGGACGGACGGCAAGCCACTGACCCCGGCAGGCACCCGTCGGCTGTCACGTCAGACTGTGGGGCATCTGAACTCCGACACAGTCTAACCACATTTGCAATTAGCCATCAATTTTTGTAAAACGGCCCATATTTCAGCTCTACATAGTTGATTTCTCGCATAAAAAAGTCTCAGAAGTGAATTTAGTAATGAAATAGCAGACGAACAATGTATAAAGTGTCTAAGATCTACGTAACCAACATTCAGAACACCAGCTGGTCTCAGACCTTTGGTTTGTATGTAAATTTTGGGGCGTGACAAAGGTACAGACTAGAGCCAAATAAGGTACAGCCACCTGAGTTGACGTCAACTACTGGCTTTGTTGAGATTTGCCCGTTTTCAGTGGCAGTTTAAAATTGTGAGATTTGCATAGGAAAGAGGTGTCAATGGGACTTTGAGGTTTTATGTATGCCTATTTTACCCACCGATTTGTCGTAATTCAACTATGACAAGGTAAACTCGGTTTTGCATTCTATCACCCCTTTAATTCAATCAGAAGAGACTTCCTTAAGAGTGAAAATAAGTTTATTTAACATGATGCACCAAAGGTTTAAATGTGAGAGTCTTTGGTGATTAGCCTCCATCACTATGGTAGAGATATATCCCCCGATGGAGTCTAGACACTGGTGGTGGTAAAGGAAGAGCCTGCAGATCTGGATGGATGTGATGTAGGGTGGGCTTCTGATGATGGAGGAACCCTGGGTGCTGGGAAATGATGAGAACTGGAGGTGAAAGGGGTGGAGGAGGGTTGCATCAATTTTCCTGAAATGGAAACTGACAACAGCAGAGAGGAGAACAAATTTAAAGTATGCATGCAACAATATGATTGGCTCATGGAAATCATGCCAAATCTGGTTGGTTTAACTGAAAGAGTGAATGCCCAGAGTTGGGAAAGAGAGAGAGAAGGAGAATAGAAAAGCATACATATCCTCCTGAATGAACTTAAGCTGAGCCTCATTATTTACCATTACCATTTACCTGTCAGCGGATTTTGCTCGTACTGCTGTTCTCATAGGGAATTAATTGAATGGCTCCACTCTGCCGTTCTTTCAGGTGCCTGTGGAAACCCAGCGTAAGTGTGCCATCATGTGTGAAATGATCATGTAACCTTCTCAGTAGATGAAAAGCAAATTTAGTTGTATAAAGTGCAATGAAAATAAAGGCATTATATTATACCTGCACTATACAGAGAGCTGTGTGTGCTTATTCAGATATATGTCATGCAACTTCTGACACATTCCTTCCAAATTCACCATTAATACTGCTTGGAGTTCTTGGATATATGAGAAGGGCGTTGCTTACCTCAAGTATTATTTATACATCATGTTTAAATGTTAAACATGTGGAAGGCAAAGTGAATCGATAAGTTTAACTGTATCTGTGGATGGCTACCATAGTAGCTAGCCTATCATCATCAATGTGTAAATTAAATGCTTTTCTTTTCCAGAATAAGTTGATGTATCTTTGCTAATAATATGTTGTATTCATAAAAATGTATATTTTCAGAAATATTTTAATTTATATAATTAAAAATGAAAAATAAAAAAAAAATGTAATATTAATTTGGCGAACCTCTGAAGTAACGGCAGAGATCTTTAACTTTAACCCTGTTAAAGATCTCTGCCGTAGACTGACAGCTGTTCACACCTAATTTAGAGTGTCTAATGAACCTAATCTGCGTATTTTTAGGACTGTGGGAGGAAACCGGATCACCCAGAGAAAACCCCCCACTGGGACAGGGAGTACATGCAAACTCCACACACAGTGGCCTAGCTGGTTGCCTGGTTCTTAATCAAAACCTTCCTGTGAGACCTCTGTGCCAGCCTAAAGTTGATATTGTCCAGAAGTCTTTCTGTTGCCTCCGCTTCTACTGCCTCATCAAGATCTTCTGCAAGGGAAGCCTGTCTTTCACTGGTATGATCTTATCCCACAGGACGTGAACTCCTTCTGGTGGGCAAGTCCCTGGCCGCATCATCTGTCCATAGTGCCTGTGCAGAAATATATTGCTCATTTAGCAATTTAATGTATAGGCACAATGCCCAGAAGAGTCCGTAGTAATATTCCGAATGAAGATAAAAAAATATCAGACAGCAATTTTCACAGGAACCACAAACTATAGAACCATGCAAGAATTGGTACCCCACCTAACTCTGGATGCAGCATCCACCGCCATCTTACTGACAGCAATAAGGAAACGCTGTGCGAAGATCTTCCCTGCTGTCAAGATCTGATCCTCTCCAAGGATGTCTACCAGCTGGTGGAGGTGCTTTGCTGTGCTCTCCCTCACTACAGCACAATGGTGGCTGAAGGACAAAAACAGGAGAATGTCGACTATGTTTCATTTCATTTACTTGAAATGTTGCTGCTACACTTCCTACTTAATTCTGATCAAATCTCTCCTCTTATTTCAGCCCTGTGTTTGGGATAACGCTTATTATTCTACGTGGGCTGCAGCTCCCAACCAGCGCATCCAGGACGAGGTTAGCCTGCTGATGAACAAAGGCATTGGTTGTCTGTGCCAACTTCAGAAGCAGGATGCCTGTCCACTCTGCCTTAGTGTCCATGGCCCTGCCCAGGTGAACATGGAGCGTAAGTAAGTAAGAACATCAGTCAATACTTCTGTGTACACAGTACAGGTACATGAACAAGTAGGCAAATGAGAATGGCATGCAACAGAGAAACAAAGAGAAAAATGTCTACAATACCTCTTCTGCAAGGACCAGGCAGACTTCATGCAGTTTGGTCTGCAGTAATACCGGATGGTGTCATGCCAGAGCTTTAGATGACAACTGTGTTAATCACTGCTTTAGGAACAACAGAATGTTGTGACCGTGCTGGTTATTCTGTTTAAAATCTATCTCTTCTGTAATGTTCATGTCCTACCAGCAGAAATGGGAAGTAACAAAGTACAAATACTTCGTTATTGTACTCGTTATTGCCGACTTTTTACTTTTACTCCTTACATTTTTAACATGAATATCAGTACTTTCTACTCCTTACATTTTACAAAATTGGCTCGTTACTTTAGTTTTAAATAATTTCAATGGAGTTACCGTTATTATTTTTCACGTCATCAATACCGAATTCAATCTAATTGGATGGGAATATACGTTGCACTTGACACACCACTACAAGACGACTCGACAGATTCGGCGGCATTCATTCGCGGCAAATCATTGCGGCTTGATGGCGGTAACGTTAGCGTATGGACGCGACATGATTGAAAATTAAGAAAACGGAGATCCCAGAGATTCGGCAGACAAGCAGCAAGACATTCCCAATCAGGGTTCAAATTACGTGGGAGCCAGTGGGAGCTAAGCTCCCATAGAGATAGGATGAGCTCCCATGAAAGCAGTAAAATCATACACCTGTGGGGGTCTCTAAAAATCATCAGCACCATTATTTAAATCACAAATAAAGCACTTTTCCCAAACACACGGAGCTCTGAAGCAGACCTGTGCGTCACTTAGTGTCCACTCTCGGTGTAGAAAATAGCAATGGGCAGCGCGCCTTCCGTCCGTGGTCTGTACAGCTTCAGGTTTATAATGGAGGTGCTCTGGTGTCGATATGCTGCAGCAGATGTGTCACGTTTGTGCTCCGTGTATTTCTGTCGTAGTTTCAGTTTCCCACCTTCGATGTAGAGCAGCGTACAGCCACTCCCCTAAACTGAAATATAGTGACTTTATTCTTGTAATAGCCTATTATCACTTTATTTTTCTCAAAATATCACGACTCCTCCAAATCACAGAGAGCACAAATGGGATATATTTTGAATGTGCACAAAGTTTTGAACATGAGCAGTAATCTTGCTCAAACACATCTGAAATATTACAGTCCAGGGCTTTATTAATCCATTAAAATGAATAATGTATCATTGAGGTGAATAATTGTCATGTGCACATTTAAGGAGGTTACTTCCTCAACAAAAGACGCAAAAGAGGAGGGAAGAGTAAATTATGCCTAGACTACATGTGTGCTGACTCAGATATAATTAGAAAAGTCGATCTACAGGAGAATAAATAGCAATACAGAATGCCTGAGAGACGTATTGTAATATATTCCATTATGTTTTTATATTTGGATTGTAATCTATGTTTCCCTTTACATAAAGATATTTCCAGCATACATTGATTCAGAAAAAGGTAAATAGGTGCATAACAATTCACCAGAATGCAGGAAATGAAATGTTTAATGCAATTTGCTGCTTTTTTTTTTTAAAGAGACCCTCACAAAGATTAAATCATAATTCGAACCCTGTTCCCAATCATCCTTGGCCTTATCTAAGAGAGATGTTTGAGATAGTAGGTATCAAGAATGACTCCTGGAGAATGTGCTGCGTAACTCTAAAAGTATGGGGAACTTCTTAATTAATGTCTGTTTAGTAATTCATATTTTATCCTTTATTTTCTTTCCAGAAGCCATATTTGAGCACACACACACACATACATGTAGATTCCTTTACATGTTAAGGGGAAGATTAAAAAAGAGAAACTGGATCTGTGAATTCTCACAGAATCACAATTGAATTAATATCTTGCTACTCAGTCAGAATCTTATTACTAACCTGGAGTCCCAGTCTCTGTCACAATAATCATTTATGTTATCTGCCCAGACATCCATTTAAATTGTAGGCAATGGCATATAAAGAGCCTTTTTTCCATGTCCACTGAAGTTTCTCAGCTTGCACTCTAGTAACATTTCTGTGGTCCAGGTAGCTTTGCATAAAAAATGGTTGTCATTCGCAAGGCTACTTTTACTTTTATACTTTAAGTAAATTTCCAAGTCTGTACTTTGTTACTTTTACTTGAGTAAAGAAGTTAAATCAGTACCTCTACTTTTACCAGAGTATTTTTTACACAAGTATCTGTACTTCTACTTAAGTACGGGAAGTGAGTACTTTTGCCATCTCTGCCTACCAGTCTTCTGAGTTCAGCTGCGTAAAGCAGAGGGACAGACTTTCTGTAGGATTGAAGGCTGGAGGTCTTCCTGAGCTTTTGTAGGGTGGAGTTTTGTCCCACGACGAGGTCCTTTTCTGTTGGGTGGGGCAGCTTTTGATGGAGGTGCTGGAACCTTGAGTGTCACCGCTGGGGTCCCATGATAAAGCCCTTCTCTGTTGGGGGGGGGGCAGCTTTTGATGGAAGCGCTGGAACCCTGGGTACCACCACCGGGGTCCCATGTTTAAGTCCTCCTCTGTTGGGCAGGGCAGCTTTTGACAGATGTGCTGGAACCTTGGGTACCACCACAAGGGTCCTACACGGGGCTGCTGGCGGTTTAGGAGAAGGACGGTGGCTGAACTGGAACTTCTCCAGTGTCCTAACAAATTCCTCAAGTGCTGTTTGTGCTGACTGGAGCTTGCATCCTTCAGCTACCTCCTTGCCTGTTCAGATTAACAGCAAAATAATCATGATTGCAAAAATGTTCAGTTATTTACTGTAACTACAATCTTCACCTATTTCCATTCAAGTTCCTATAAAGAAAGCCATCACTCAACAGTATTAACATACCTTCCCCACCTAGTCTCATAGTCATCACTGTGAGACCAGACGGTCTCCTGGGTGCTCTAGGAGGAGGAGGAGTTGGGGTAAAATTGTTGAGATGTGAAATGGCCCTCAGCTCAGTGGGAGTGTTCATGTCTATTGAGCTGAGTGAGGAGTCTGGGCTTGGGCTCCTGTTTGCAGCTGTGAGTTTAGCCATCCTACAGGCAACGATTGCCATCTGACTGCCCAGACGCAGCTTCTTCTCAAAGAAAGGGTCCTCTTCTACCAACTTCTGGTTGGTCCTGGACGTCCCAACCCTGTTGAGAGGATTCAGGATTCCTTTTGATTGAAGCTGGGGGCTGAGGTGAGGGAAGGGTGTCATGCTGGATGGAGAATTCCGTTCTCTCCAGAACAGCATCGCTGTTGGCTTTTTGTGAAGACCACAGCCTCTCTGCACGTTGAATGAGTGCAGCCCACTCAGCCCGTTCAGGTCTCTCAATGTCCAGGATCCTGGACTGACAGCTGGGGCCACTTCTTTTATTGTGGCTCTCTGGTGGCTGTAAAAACAAAATATATATATGTATTTATTAATTGTTGGTTGTTATTCGTATTCTTAATTTTTGGACTTTGTGTAGTATGATTTAAAAATGTTGTGCTATTTATTAGAGATGCACCGATTGACCGGCTGGTGACCGGAATTGGCTGATTTTCACGTCACCGGCCACCTGCCGGTCAGTCTGACATATGCCGATTTTATGCCGGTCAAATTCACTCTGGAGGCGCATGATTTACATCGTGCAATATCAGCACCACACGTGCACATACAGGGTTTCTGCTATATGCATGTAACAGCGCCGCACTGCTGCTCAATCAGCCGTTTATGAAATGTCATAAAGTCGTAATTATACACGGCTCTGCAGAGCCGTCCGCTCTACTGATCTCTGGCGAACAGTCAGCCGCTCTCTCTCCCCTCTGAGGCTGAACAGCTGGAACATGAAAACCGCACTCACGCGGGTCCCGTGAAATATGACAGCTACAGTTTATCGAAAAATAGCGTTGGGCACACTAACTTTGATGAATTTACTGTTTATCAGACCCCAGATGAGACAGGCTGTATTCCTCCGACACACTGTATTAACGTTACTGTTTAAAACGCTTTCCAGGTTAGTGGGGATGCATAGTGCTCAAAACCAACATTAAAAACGGTAGCTAATGTTAGCAGCAGATAAGCCTGTTGACAGCAACGGTATTGTTCATATTTATGCACAATGACAAATAAAGCAAACTTGCTAAAAAAGCAACTACACGCTGTTTTCAGGTAACGTTACTGTTAACGTTCAAACAGGCCTGTGTGTGTGTTTTGAGAAATATCTTTATAGTGCAAGGCTATATTTATTTTATTTTTATTTGTTATTTATATATTATTTTATTGCCCTTACCTGTTTTCCCTGTTTTCATACATACAGAAGTTTAGTTTGGTAAATATATCAAATTTATTTAGTTGGATATTGGATGTGAAAAGAAGGAAATGGTTCTTCCATAACATTGCACTTTAGATGTGTGTGAATTTCACCAGTAGTAATTGATATAGTTTTGTTTTATAGTGATCGATTAACTATTCAAAAAATGTTCTATGTTCTATGAAAAATGGTAAATTTTCTATTAAAGAAAAGATAGAAAATAATATTTGTGTGTGCTGTAAAATGGTTAGAAAGAATGAAATCGGAATTGGCTAAAATCGGTATCGGCGGGTCAAACTCAATGAAAAATCGGAATCTGCCTAAAATTTGTAATCGGTGCATCTCTACTATTTATTTATCTTTCCACCTATCTATCTTCCAACAGGAGGTTACTGTGAAGGACAATATGGTGCAAAATTTGAGAGCTTGTAGACTTAATGTTAGCACTTGTAGAACAAAAATCTGAATTTATTATGTTAAAGTTTTCACTTTCCTCTCCGGGAACCATCACCTTATCGTGGTGGAGAGGTTTGTGTGTCCCTATGAACCTGAGGGCTGTGTTGTCTGGAGCTTTGTGCCCCTGGTAGGGTCTCCCAAGGCAAAGTGGTCTCAGGTGAGGGGCCAGACAAAGAATGGTTCAAAAACCCTATGAGTGACCGAGGAAGAGATGGAGTGACCCTGCCCGGAGGAAGCCCGGGGCCCCCGTCTGGAGCCAGGCCCAGATGGAGGGCTCGTCAGCGAGCGTCTGGTGGCCGGGTTAGCCACAGAGCCCGGCCGGGCACAGCCTGAAAAAGCTACGTGGCATCCATCTCTCCATCCCATGGGCCCACCACCTGTGGGAGGAACCGCTGGGGTCGGGTGCGCTGCCACACGGGTGGCAGTGAAGGTCAGGGGCCTCGACGGACCAGACCCGGGCAGCAGACGCTGGCTCTGGGGACATGGAATGTCACCTCTCTGTGGGGGAAGGAGCAGGAACTTGTGCGGGAGCTGGAGCGCTACCGGTTAGATCTGGTGGGGCTTACCTCTACGCACAGTCTCGGTTCTGGAACCATACTCCTGGATAGGGGTTGGACTCTTTTCTTCTCCGGAGTTGCCCAGGGTGTGAGGCGCCGGGCGGGTGTGGGGATACTCACAAGCCCCTGGCTGAGCACCGCTACATTGGAGTTTACCCCGGTGGACGAGAGGGTCGCCTCCCTACGCCTGTGGGTTGTGGGGGGGAAAACTCTGACTGTTGTTTGTGCATATACACCAAACAAGAGTTCGGAGTATTCAGCCTTCTTGGAGACCTTGAGTGGAGTCCTGTATGGGGCTCCAGTGGGGGACTCCATAGTTCTGCTGGGGGACTTCAACGCGCACGTGGGCAATGATGCAGACACATGGAGAGGCGTGATTGGGAGGAACGGCCTCCCTGATCTAAACCGGAGTGGTTGTTTGTTGTTGGACTTCTGTGCTAGTCATGGATTGTCTATAACGAACACCATGTTCGAACATAGGGATGCTCATAAGTGTACTTGGTACCAAAGCACCCTAGGCCAAAGGTCAATGATCGATTTTATAATTGTTTCATCTGATCTGAGGCCGTATGTTTTGGACACTCGGGTGAAGAGAGGGGCGGAGCTGTCAACCGATCACCATCTGGTGGTGAGTTGGGTCAGGGGGTGGGGGAAGACTCTGGACAGACCTGGTAAGCCCAAACGGGTAGTGCGGGTAAATTGGGAACATCTGGAGGAGGCCCCAGTCCGAATGACTTTCAACTCACACCTCCGGCGGAGCTTTTCGTGCATCCCTGCGGAGGCTGGGGGCATTGAACCCAAGTGAACAATGCTCAAAGTTTCCATTGCTGAAGCTGCGGCGAGGAGCTGTGGTCTTAGGGTCTTAGGTGCCTCAAGGGGCGGTAACCCACAAACACCGTGGTGGACACCGGTGGTCAGGGAAGCCGTCCGACTGTCTTTCCGGGATATGTTATCCCAGAGGACTCCGGAGGCAGCTGCAAGGTACCGAAGGGCCCGAAGGGCTGCAGCCTCTGCTGTGAAAGAGGCAAAGCAGCGGGTGTGGGAGAAGTTCGGAGAAGACATGGAGAAGGACTTTCGGTCGGCACCAAAGTGCTTCTGGAAAACCGTTCGCCACCTCAGGAGGGGGAAGCGGGGAACCATCCAAGCTGTGTACAGTAAGAATGGGACGCTGTTGACCTCAACTGAGGAGGTAATAGGGCGGTGGAAGGAGCACTTTGAGGAACTCCTAAATCCGACTAATACGCTCTCTATGGTAGAGGCAGAGCTGGAGGATGATGGGGGATTGTCGTCAATTTCCCTGGTGGAAGTTGCTGAGGTAGTTAAACAACTCCACAGTGGCAAAGCCCCAGGGATTGATGAGATCCATCCAGAAATGCTTAAAGCTCTGGGTGTGGAGGGGTTGCCTTGGTTGACATGCCTCTTCAACAGTCTGGGACGGTGCCTTAGGAGTGGCAGACCGGGGTGGTGGTTCCCCTCTTCAAAAAGGGGGACCAGAGGGTGTGTGCCAATTACAGGGGTATCACACTTCTCAGCCTCCCTGGTAAAGTCTATTCCAAGGTGCTGGAAAGTAGGGTTCGGTCGATAGTCGAACCTCAGGTTGAAGAGGAACAATGCGGATTCCGTCCTGGTTGTGGAACAACGGATCAGATCTTTACTCTCGCAAGGATCCTGGAGGGAGCCTGGGAGTATGCCCAACCGGTCTACATGTGCTTTGTGGATCTGGAGAAGGCGTATGACCGGGTCCCCCAGGAGATACTGTGGGAGGTGCTGCGGGAGTATAGGGTGAGGGGGTCCCTTCTCAGGGCCATCCAATCTCTGTACGACCAAAGCGAGAGCTGTGTCCGGGTTTTCGGCAGTAAGTCGGACTCATTTACAAAACAAAAAGACCAGAAAGAGAAATCTGCAGAGTTCAAATGTGGTAAATGTAGAGGCAGCCACAAGCCAAAATCATGTCCTGCATTTGGAAAATCCTGTAACAACTGTGGAAGGAGCAATCACTATGCAAGATGTTGCAAATCAGCTTCTAAACAGAAAGTTCATGCAGTTGATGAGGAAGAAGAGGATGATGAGGAGTTCATTGTGGATGTGGTGCAGGGTCGTACAACTGAAAAAGAGGAATGGATTGTGCCAATCGAAGTGAATGAAACAACAATACCATTAAAGTTAGATACAGGTGCCCACGTAAACCTGTTATCTTTTGAAGACTATAAAACATTGACTGTGAAAAGCAAAATTCATCCTATAAAAACAAAAGTGACAGGATACACTGGAGAACGTGTTCGTGTTAAAGGCGGATGCATCGCAACCTTCAAACACAGAGGCCAGCAGATAAGAGCATTGCTGCTGATCGTGGATACGAGTGCACAACCAATCCTGGGACTCAAGGCATGTACAAAGCTCAATCTGGTCAAAAGAGTGTTTGTAGTGACATCGTCAGATACTGCAAATGATCATGACTCACTCATGGAGGAGTATAAAGACTGTTTCGAAGGACTTGGATGTCTACCTAGGGAACACAAAATATGTGTGGATAAAAGTGTGTCTCCTGTTGTGCATCCTTGTAGGAAAATCCCTTTCGCATTGCTTGGAAAACTGAAAGAGGAACTAGCGCGCATGGAAAAATTAGAGGTCATCAAGAAAATAGATGAGCCAACTGAATGGGTCAGCTCACTGGTTGTTCTTCAAAAGAAAACAGGTGCTCTGAGAACGTGATTAGACCCAAGGGACTTAAACAAAGCAATCAAAAGAGAACACTTGAAGTTACCAACCAGAGAAGAAATCATGGCACAGTTTGCTGGAGCTAAATGGTTCAATAAACTAGATGCTTCGTCAGGTTTCTGGCAGAAGTCTACCATAAGACTATTCATATGATTTTTGAGCACATACCAGGAGTAGAGACAATGATGGATGACATCATAGTCTGGGGGTCGAATCGAGAAGAACACGACGAAAGACTGAGACAAGTGCTAGACGAGACAAGGGAAGTGAATCTGAAGCTTAACAAAGACAAATGTGAGTTTGGAGTGAAAACACTTACCTTTGTGGGAGATGTTGTCAGTGAAGAGGGGATGAAGCCTGACCCGAGAAAAACGTCAGCAATCAACAACATGGAAAGACCAAACAAAGATGAGGTCAGACGTTTTCTGGGAATGGTCACCTATCTTGCCAAGTTTGTCCCACAGCTGTCAGCACAGTCAGCACCTCTCAGGAGTCTTCTGGAACAAAAGAATGAATGGATCTGGTCCCACAAGCAGGAACAATGTTTTGTGAAACTGAAAGAGACTCTGACACAGGAGCCCGTGTTAAAGTTTTATGACCCAGAGAAGAGAACAAGGGTCTCAGCAGATGCGTCACAGTATGGCCTGGGAGCTGTGCTGCTGCAGCAAAACGACGAGCATTGGCTACCTGTCGCCTATGCATCCAGAGCCTTGACAAGCACAGAGTCCAGGTACGCTCAAATTGAGAAGGAGCTGCTAGCGAGCATGTATGCATGTGAACGTTTTCACCAATACGTCTACGGTCAAGCTTTTGAAGTAGAAACTGACCATAAACCTCTGTGTCCATCATGTACAAACCTCTGAATGACGTGTACAGCGCATGCTAATCAGGCTGCAAAAATATGACGTGCGCATGATATACACACAAAGGAAATACATGTACACCGCCGACACCTTGTCTAGAGCAGTGGATAAGGGGGAACGTGCGGACAGCGAGAACACTGCAGAAATACAGGCATATGTGGACAGCAAGCTGAGCCGCTGATGACTCATCCGGTGCCCCACAGACCTTACTACAAGGTGGGAACTGACCTATTTGACTGTGATGGAAAGAGTTACATAGTGGTCACCGACTACTTTTCAAACTATCCAGAAGTTGGAGCGCTGCAGTCAACATCAAGCAAGGCAGTCATCAGCTACCTCAAGACTGTCTTCACCAGACATGGTGTCCCATGTGAACTGTTTTCGGACAATGGGCCCCAGTTTTCAAGTTGCGAGTTTGCTGCCTTTGCCAAAGAATGGGGGTTTCAACACTCTACGTCGAGTCCAACCTATCCAAAGTCCAACGGCTTGGCAGAAAGCTCTGTGATAACAGTAAAAAACATGATGAAAAAAGCACAGGACAGAGATGACTTTCAGAAAAGCTTACTGATCTATAGGAGTGCACCTCTACAGAACGGACTATCACCAGCTCAAATGCTGATGGTTAGACGCATTCGCTCTAACCTACCAGTAAATGAGGACTTGTTTACGCCTAAAAGCGCACACAAAGTCCGAAAAGTAAAGGAGGAACAAAAAGCGAAACAAAAACAGCTGTATGATCGAACGGCAAAACACCTGCCAATGCTGAAGCCGGGAGACATGGTGCGTCTCAGGGACATCTCTACAGGCACATGAAGACAAAAGGGACAAGTGGAGGAGGAAGTTTCTCCACGCTCCTACAGGGTCCAGACAGAGAATGGATTGTCTCTGAGGAGGAACCGCACAGATCTTCAACTACAGCCGACTGAAAAAGACACTACAGCTCAAGAGCCAGTTCAGCAGGACACGGCTGAATCTACAGAGCTAACTGACAGTGGTCTGACAGCAGTGTCGGCGTTACCAGCTGCTGCGACACCTTCCAAACTGTCGAAATCGCCAGCTGCGGAAAGACAGGCTAGACCTAAGAGACATGTTCAGCCACATCAGAGGTTGATTGAGAGTTGCTAAAGTCTCTTTAGTTTGTTTTGCTGAACAAAGGAGCAACATGGACTTGAAGTTCTTCTATGTTGAAAAAAAAAAAAAAAAAAAATGTTGAAATGATTCTAAGTTTGTGTTTTGCTGCTTAGACAGGTTGTACTTTATTGTTGTCTATTTAAAAAAAAAAAAAAAAAAAAGGTGTTTAAGTTGAAAAGTTGTTTAGTAAAGTTAATATGCTAAAAAAGTATATATATAAGAGCACTTTAAGATGGCTATGTTATACAGGGGTAAATATTACTTTTTTATAGGGGGAAAGATGTGATGTTATGAGTACATTTCTTGAAGCACTCCATTACCCAGCAAGCCACAGTAGTTAGGAGCATGCGCAGAGGGGCAGTGGGGGTGTGTATCCATGCTAATAGCACTGAACGGTTGTTATGTGCAAGTTGTCGAGTAAATATGAAAACTCAGCTATCACGCCTCGTCTGCTTATTATAAGTTAAAGCAAAGCAACACAATGTGTATGAACATAGTCTAAGTGATGTCACTGTAGATGTATGGAACATTCTGATGGAATCCATATGCAAATTAGATATTCTATGAATTTTATTCTTTTGTTTTCATGTTTATTATATGATTCCAAAGCATTGTTGATGATAAAAAAATACCAACATTTGACAATCATGATATCTTATTTCTCTTGGCACACATTTAATCATTTATCTATATTCTCTATTTTCCACAAGCAACATTCAATTCCAATTTTTATCAACACTTTTGCAATTTTTATCATGCATCAAGTTCCTTTTTAGGCATAGGTAAGCTAGGCAGTTGACCCAACGATTCAGCCTTTAACCCTCACCCTACATATGAATGAAGTTCCATGTAAATGCCATCATAATGGGATAAGAATCTTGACTTGGAAATTAGCGCCGGTGTGTCTTCAACTCACATAGTCAGTTCAGCTTCAATGTGTTGTTTATAGTTTATAGTTTTATAGTTTATAGTAAGTTATATAACTTTGAAAAATAACTCTTAATTTAAAAAATCTTTATTAAAGTTACTATTGGGTTTCTTTTAGGATCTAATACTACTTTAGGGATGGTCTTAGTTATTTACAGTAGAGAGCAGGTATTTTACAGGACATGGTCCTATTTTTCACAACAATTAATTGTTGATATGGCATGACTTAATTGTTGTACCTGCAACCTACTTGATTTTTTTTTTACTTTTACACAAAACAATTTAGAAAAATAGATGTAACCATTAAATCTGTGTTTTAATTGCTGTCCTGTGGTTTTCTTCTAGCTATTTAAACAGATTGGATGGTTCCTATTCTGTGTCTGCTGGCGAAAAAAGAGATAGATAATCTAGTGGAATCAGCCAAATGATGAATTTTCATCATCTATTATCAGTTATCTGTTTAGTTCTTTTTATTGGTGTACAATAATAAAACTTGGCAACATGAGAGTCTCTAACAAACAAACCAGACTGGGATCAGAATCTCAAAATACTTTTACATTTCCAAATGGTCTCTCTATCATAAGAGTCACTTTCAAAGGATCCCATAATAAATCAATTATATAAAGAATTCCATCATGTCATCAAGTCAAACTACATTACAAAAAGACCAGAAAGAGAAATCTGCAGAGTTCAAATGTGGTAAATGTAGAGGCAGCCACAAGCCAAAATCATGTCCTGCATTTGGAAAATCCTGTAACAACTGTGGAAGGAGCAATCACTATGCAAGATGTTGCAAATCAGCTTCTAAACAGAAAGTTCATGCAGTTGATGAGGAAGAAGAGGATGATGAGGAGTTCATTGTGGATGTGGTGCAGGCTCGTACAACTGAAAAAGAGGAATGGATTGTGCCAATCGAAGTGAATGAAACAACAATACCATTAAAGTTAGATACAGGTGCCCACGTAAACCTGTTATCTTTTGAAGACTATAAAACATTGACTGTGAAAAGCAAAATTCATCCTATAAAAACAAAAGTGACAGGATACACTGGAGAACGTGTTCGTGTTAAAGGCGGATGCATCGCAACCTTCAAACACAGAGGCCAGCAGATAAGAGCATTGCTGCTGATCGTGGATACGAGTGCACAACCAATCCTGGGACTCAAGGCATGTACAAAGCTCAATCTGGTCAAAAGAGTGTTTGTAGTGACATCGTCAGATACTGCAAATGATCATGACTCACTCATGGAGGAGTATAAAGACTGTTTCGAAGGACTTGGATGTCTACCTAGGGAACACAAAATATGTGTGGATAAAAGTGTGTCTCCTGTTGTGCATCCTTGTAGGAAAATCCCTTTCGCATTGCTTGGAAAACTGAAAGAGGAACTAGCGCGCATGGAAAAATTAGAGGTCATCAAGAAAATAGATGAGCCAACTGAATGGCAATTCATACTGAGTATTTAGATTATAGAAGAGTGTGACCCTGAGCCGGCCAAGTGGAGATTGCATGGTACAATGTCAGGGGCCCACTCATTACAGGCCCCTCTTTGGTGATGAGAAATGAACACTGGCTGACCATTTGGGCTCATCTCATGCCATCTTGCCCACACTTGCCATCTGTCTTGGTTTCATTCTAGCTCTCTAAAGGTGTGTGACTTACTAATGGTTGTCAGAGATCACACTCCAAATCCCTTCACAGCAGGGAGTGTCAGTCAGGCAGTCAAGCAACCATGCCGTGGACAATAATCTGTGATTCTTTTATTCTGTAAAGATGTTTGTGATAAGTGTAAGCAAATGTTTGTTTCTGTCGTCAGATGGCATTTAGAAAAAGGAGAATGGGGAAGTACTGAGATCACTAACCAGAAATGAGCCACAGCAGAAAATCCACCAATGACAAATCTCAACTAAGACCGTGGAGCGCTTCCAATACTGAAATCTACTTTTGAAAATCTACTTTGTGACATTTAATACAAAGAAGAAGCGTTTTTTCCAGAAGATGCTTCCTCCGCCTGAATGTCAACCAGATGTAGTGTATCATTTAAACATTGAAGCTGCACTAAGCAATAGTTTTACATTCATATTTTTACCAATGGCTCAAATGACTAGGTGTAGAACAGGTGCTTATCATGAGCAGTTATTGACACTGCGTCAGAGACTCCTCGGCTCTGATTGGCTGTTTTCCTTCGGACGTGGTGGAATCTTGCAAACGCCATTAGGAGGAGAAAAGGAAACACGATTTTTTCACAGCTGATCCATTTCATGTACTACTGTCAGTGACAGTTTCAGCAAATGTGACAAAAACTACTGAACCTTTAAAGCATGCATTTTTGGGGGAGTTTTTCCTTACCTGAATCAAGGGTCTAAGTATCGAGGGTGTCATATGCTGTGTGGAGATTGTAAAGCCCCTTAAGGCAAATTTGTAATTTGTGATAATGGGCTATATAAATAAAATGACTGAAATGGCAGCAAGGAGCTGTAAAATTGTATTTAAACATGCCTACCTGATACAGGCAAGATTGCTATTTGACAGACAGCCTAAGCAGATAAGCAAGTGTATTCATTGGGGTGATAATAATTGTGAGCCACAAACATGATGTGCACAGAGAGAGTGATGAAGTCAGAGACTTTTCTTTTGCTGCAAACTTTATTATAATTGTAATTACGGGTGCACGATGGTGCTACCCATGTACCGGTAACTGACTGGTTAGTAGTGAATCCAAGTCCACTGAAGTGTCACTTCTTAATTATCCTTTATTGCCTCACAATCAACACACGCTCATTTCTCCAACAGTATGTGGATGCCTACATGGAGGTGTGGTTCTGAAATGATAAGTACAAGTAAGATAAAGTACAAAGAAATACTGTGTATGATCCTATAAGTTCAAATCAAATGCATAACAAATGTTTTACCAGGTATAATTTACTTTGTATTCGGCAATTTCTTTATTGGAACATTCACATTGTAATTGATCAAGTAGAATACTGTGCCAAAGTGTTGTCCACTTCCTAATCTCTCAACACTAATTATAGGAGCCCAATTTAGCAAGCAAGTTAAATTCATTACCTACTCCATCCAAAAATCTATTACTGACATTTGGATTTATTTTTAGTTTCCATCTGAATCACCCACAGGTAGTAACAACACGTCTCCCTTTCATTCAGGCTGGTTCACAGTTTTTCCTTTTTTTCAGGGATAAAATATTAACGCCTTGATAAAATGATGACATCTTATCAATTAATGATGGATTTAAAGATGCGGGGGAAATAGAAAGTCCTAATGTCCTTTTTCATCTTGTGAAAAAAAAAAAAAAGATGTGGAATATTTATACACCAGCAATTAGACCCAGCTCGTGTGGCCGGGTTAGCTCAGTTGGCAGAGCAGGTGCACATATATAGAGGTGTATTCCTCGATGCAAAAGGTCCAAGGGTTGAGTCTGACCTGTGACAATTTCCTGCATGTCATCCCCCTCTCTCTCATCTTTCATATCTAGTTGTCCTATTCATTAAAGGCGGAAATGCCCAAAAAATAATCTAAAAAAAAAAAAAAAATTAATCATCATGTGGAAACGCGTTGTCTTTTACAGCTGGGCTACCTCCGTTTCTGACTTATGGAAATGACATAATTTGCACACAGAGATTCCCATGCCTTCTTTATGTTTCACTTATCTTCTTTTTTAAGGCACTCACCCTGAATTAGCTCAAATAAATTTCAAATATTAAAGTGCTCATATTATGCTCATTTTCAGGTTCATAATTGTATTTAGAGGTTGTACCAGAATAGGTTTATGTGGTTTAATTTTCAAAAAAACACCATATTTTTGTTGTACTGCACATTGCTGCAGCTCATCTTTTCAACCTGTGTGTTGAGCTCTCTGTTTTAGCTACAGAGTGAGACATCTCACTTCTGTACTATCTTTGTTGGGAGTCGCACATGCACAGTAAGTACTGCTAGCTAGCCAGTTGCAGAGTATGAGGGAGTGCCACGCTAGCAGCTAGGCGAGCATTATAACATGTGTTACAAAGTGACGCACGGTCGTCACGGAAGTAAAGGCTGGACTACAACTGAGCTGTTTGGAGCAGTTTGTGAACAGTGTTTTCTGTTGGAGATGGTAAGTCCCTTTGGAGTGGACTTTGGTATTTTGTACTTTGTAAACCTATAACGTGCACATAAAGATATATAACACAATAAACGAAAGGGAAAAAGCCAACAAGCATAATTTGAGCTCTTTAAATCATTGTGGTATATTGACAGTCCATAACTTTCTATACACTTTGACTTAAGTTCTTGGTATAAGGAGATGCATGAACTTTACCCCACATTTACTGCAAACATCTGGAAACTGTTAACATGAGCAGAGGTCCCCCCAAGACAGAAGATACCTTTTTTGGAGTTGTGCCAGATAACAGGCATTGATTGGTCAGTTATCTGGTCCAATCATATACTCACACATATTACGTCCTATGCTAATACAATGCATTGAGATATATACGTTGTGCACACAAAGAAAAGGCAGAATGACTTTTTGGAAGAATTTGGGTTGGTCGTTCTCCAAGCTCTCTGCAGGAGTTTGTAAAATTGATGCTGAATCTTTGCTTGTAATAAACCTTTTTATAATCAAGAACAGTGTCGGCGGATTCCTCTTCATACAGCATCACAGCATTACTATTTAAGGCACCACATCATCCAAAAAGAGAACTTTGACATTAAATGCTGTGTCTCCACCTTGTTGCAATAACCCCAGGTGGCCAAATATTAAGTTAATGCACGATTAACAGTTCTGCTGTCAACATCAAAAAGCAGGCACAGCAGTTAAATGTAACTGCATCTCCATAGGCATAATGAAGGCAGCTAATCAACAAGGGAAGAGAGATTCAAGAGTATACATCGCATAAGGAAATACATAATTTAGTCTGTGTTACTATGAGTTATGTAAGTTATTCATTGGGTTCTGTTTATAGTGGGGTTTTTTTGTCTTTAAAACTCTTATTAGAGCTCTGAAGATCCATTTTACACCCACTGCAGCTGTGTTAAGAAGGCTGACATGGAACTGTGCCAGCCAATTTGATGGGTGTTATGTTCATTGTGCTGTGTTGACAGGGTTTCAGCTGATACATTAAGCCAACATTTTAATTGGGTGAACTCTTAACTAAAATGGAAGGAGTATCTGTCTGTATGTCCGTCCTTCGTTTTCTTGACAACCGTTCATCCGGTCGACTTCACACTTGGCGGGTGTAGAGTTCTTGTGATCTGTGGGACATATTTATTAGTAGTGCGTTATGTACTGTGGAAAAATTTAAATTACAATTACAGTACATAATGTGTAGTGTACTGAGAGGGGTCCCCTATTAACTGTTACACCACCGAGCGGCATGCTGGGTACAGCTCGCTCTCCATCGCTCGCTACAGTACATTTAAGAAGAGATGAATAAAGTGAGACGCAAACATTTCTATTAGGAGAAACTTCATTTAAGAGTAAAATAAGTTTAATGAACATGGTGCATGATAGGTTTATATATTAGAGTATTTGGCGACTAGACTCCATCGCAATGTTAAATTATAAGGGGTATAGAGGCCGTGGATGTATAGGAATTACACCCCCGATGGAGTTTAGACACTGGTGGTGGTGATGAAGGCATAAATGAAGCCTGAAGACCTGGTTGGATGTGATGTGGAGCGGGGCTTCTGATGGAGGAACCCTGGGCGCTGGGAAATGATGAGAACTGGAGGTGAATGGGGTGGAAGAGGGTTGCATCGATTTGCCTGAAATGACAACTGACAGCAGCAAATAGTTGAACAGATTTAAAGTTTAAATGCAACGCAGGATAGCTCACAGAGATTGTGGCAAATCTGGATGGTTTAATTGAAAGAGTAAAGGCCCACATTCAGCTGATGAGGATGCAGCAGATTAGTTTGGGAAAGAGAGAAGTGTGAAGCATAGACGTCTTCTTGAATGAGCTTAATTTTAAGCATCAGCAATGTAACTTTTGGAAGGAATGCTTTTGTTCCTGAAAACAGCCTGGTCCCAAATAGCTAGCTGTTAGCTAATGACATAGCTAGCATTGCTAGGGGACGCAACTATGTCACGGCAGTTGTATTGCTCAGGACCCAAGGAAGCACAGTAGTGTGAGGTTCTTGAGAAAGCTGCAAGCAGCAATACCACAGGCCAAACCATGGGCCCGTTCCGAACAGGTACGTTTTTAACAGGAACTGCATCAGTTCCTTTAAAACCACTAATCCTTTCCAATTATACCTCAAACTGTACATACAGAGTTTAAAGATCAAAATGAATTAGGGACCGTTCGGTATTTATGGAATGGACCACTGGAGGAAAATAGGGGAGGGTCATGTCTTTTTATTTTTTGTTATGGGAGGGTCATCCAATTTCTTTTTGTCTAGGGGGGAGGGTCACCCAACTTTTGTATTCATGAGAACAGCAAAATTTCAAAGTGGCTTGTTTGGTGCATATTTATCCATGTAGCTCCATGTAGCTCTCTCAGTCTTGGCCCCTATCACTAGCAGATGGGTCCCTCCCTGTTTAGTCAGCCAGACAATATGAGCTGTAGCTTTAGAGACCGTGGGATTTCCCGAACTGAATAAATTCTGCTCGCACATATAAACACAAAACTGCTTTACTAGCTCCATCGTGTTGTAACTAAGACATCTGCTGAAAAAAATATTCATTAGCATGATTGCCATACTGTTTAGTTCAAAAACATCCAAAACACCGTACGAAAACATAGCTGACCAGATGCAAGCTTTATTTTGAAAAGTCGACACTTGCGCCGCGGACAGCACCAGCTGGGAAGGCATGAGACGGAAGGTCTCCAGGCTGTAGCCCCAGCCATACCCGACGCAAATATCCTTTCGGTCCCGGTGATTATTTGTGAAATTGTGCAAACGACAACCTTTTCAAGGCATTTGAGAAGGAAGGAGTGGTAGCATGCAAGCTCTCAAATTGATGCTTGTCTGAGAAATGGAGTTTTGGATAATGTTCAGCTTCGGCAGCTTTACCTATGCTAAAATATACAATGACTGAGGAAGCCTAGTGACGAGTCCATAGCAACCAGTGTTGAATTACTTATTACCCAGTGTGCTTTGCTGAATGGTCTCAATGTTTTATTGTTTTATTTCATGTGAATACTAGTTTACTAGAGGAGTAACTTAGTATTTGAAGTAATGCAGTAATGCAGGAAGTGTGCATTTAGTTTCCATACTTATTGTGTTTCCACAACGTTAGTGAGTAAATCTACTGAAATGGCCACCACACCATAACAGAGGAGTGTGATGCATAAGATGAGAATGCAGAGGTTTAGTCACATATGTAATGGCTGTTTAAAAAAAACAATGGGCATCTGTACATCTTTGCCAAGTGGAAACCAGTACAGAAGGATTCAATAAATTGTTGTGGAGGGTCATCCCTTTTTTCCTAATCATTTTGGAGGGTTATCTAAAATGTTTTGCTGGTGAAGGGAGGGTCAGGTCTATTTTGACTAAAGATCCCAAAACTCCTCCGGTGGCCCCTGAAATAAATAATGAACTGTCCCTTACGTAGTCGTATTTGTGGTACTTCCGTTTTTGAACTACACTAACAAACAGAATCATATAAAGTTGACCCCATATATCCCCCTTTTACAGTAACTGTACTGCTCTATGTATGCATATGATTTTAGGAGACAGTGATCCATAACATTAGACATAATCTACAAGTGCTTGACAGAATAAATGCAACACCTATTCAATAGAATGCAATGTGCAGTACCCCTGGAATAAATACTATATTTGTGAAGCTCAAATCATTTTGGAGGGGCATAGAAAAATTATTAATGGCGAGGGGAGGGTCAAGTCATTTTAGCCTAAAGGTCCCAGAACTCCTCCGGTGGCCCCTGAAATAAACAACGAACAGTCCCTAAGCGTGATGCTTCTACTTCAGTAGCTTTTCCTCTACACTCCTAAGTACTATCCTGTCAAATATTCATGGTGCTAAAGACCAAATTAATGATTTTCTTACTTAAATATCCCAGCCAGGGTTCAACATTAAACCCGATGGCTTGTGGCCACAAAAAGTTACTTTGTGGCCACAAAATATCCCATGTAGGTGGCCCCCTGTGGCTACTAAGTTTTATTTTATTTTTTTTCAATTAAATTGTATTTATAGTATCAAATCCTAACAAGAGTTATCTCAAGACAGCCAGACTGTATAATTTACAAAGACACAGCAATTTCCCACAAGCAAGCATTTCTCTTGAGAATGAGACGGTAGGATGTAGCATCCCTTTGGCTCATTGGCACTACCGGGAATGCCGCTGTTGTTACCATGTGAATCATTCGCAGGAATGATTAATTTAAAAATACAAATTATCATTTGTAATAAGGTCATGATAAAGTGGGAGACACACAGTTTTCAAAAGTGAAACAAAGCAATTTAGTAAAGAAACTAAGATTAATTAAATACACAACAAAAGGTACAAAAAGCACATGAAGAGTAGGGGTCATTGGAATTAGTAGTGTATGGTGTGCATGAGTGGAGATGTGTTTGTGTTGCTAGTGTGTTAGTGTTGTGGAGTGCATGTAAACAAAGTAAAGACAAGAACCGAAGAGGAACTAAAGCTGCAACATAACCATTCAGATGCCTGCAGGGAATGAAAGAGAGAGACTGACATTTGACAGACTGACATTTGACAGACTGGCAGGGGAGGGCAGGGGTCAACACATAAGAAAAACTAAAAGTATTTTATGTGGAGAAATGACCTACAGAGCCCTGTCCACACCATTCATAGACAGGTCATTTTGGTGTGAAAATCTTAGGTTTTATTCAGCAGCTTCCTAACTGAATTAGACCACCTATATACCTCACACAGCTTCATATTTATGCCTCCTCTCATGACTTGTTTGGGCAGGAGATCTGGGCCTGTTTTGCCAGCTGATCATAACTATACCATTAGTACCTACATTTATAAAAATAAAAAATAAAAAAGTGATTTATAAATATTAGTATAGAAATGTAATTTGCCAGTAATGTAGGCCCAGTTTAAGTGTTTGGCATTCACTACATGGAGACTTACAGACAAGAATGCCAATTAGACACAAAGAGGATCGTGGGAAATAAAATCATTGCAACTTTATATCACTCATGTGTTTGACAAGTACACAATTGCTTTCACCATGACAAACTTTCATAGCACCTGGGGATGAAATTGATTTCACCTGGGGGTGAAGTGAGATCCATTTGCTGTGGCTGAATTTTGCTCTTAAAAGACAGTACAACCTGGAGAAAGTTGAAAACATACATGAAACTTGACTACAAGAGATTATTATTGTACTTATAGTAGGGCTGCGCAATATATCGTTTTTTTTATGGTCAGCGCAATATCAACTGGTATTGTGATACATACATAGTATGGGCTTGGAGAGCAAAAGAGCCTGGACCACAGCTCAGCGTCGGGTGGCGGAGAGGAAGTGGATCCATCTTTTAAAAACCATAGACCCTACGGGTCTAAATGAAAAATACTGAAATGGATCCATTTCTCTTTTTAATCTAAGTTTTACAGGGTATTTTTAGAAATACTTAGCTCCCACTGCTCTGGTTTCCTCTCTCCTTAGGTATTATCTGGACCTCCTTGCAGCACATCTTACCCAAACTCTTAACCCCCCTGCATGCTTTCTTTTATTTTCCTTGTTTTTCCTTCGTTTTCTATTTTATATGACTTTTTTATTGCTTTAATCCATATTTATGATTTATAATAACTGTATTTGTTGTAATATTTCCATATTTATGTCTTTTATAGCATGCTTCTCAGATTTTATTTATTATTTATGTTTTTACGGGTTTTTTTAAATAAATATTTTAAAGATGCCTTGGTTGTCCTTTATAACTTTTATTCTGCCTTATCTATATTTTAATAATTTGATTGTGCTTCTTTCTTTATTGCTAATATTTATTATTATTATTACTAGGGCTGTCAATCGATTAAAACATGTAATCTAATTAATTACATACTCCGTGATTAATTAATCAAAATGAATCACATACATAATTAACAGTGCCTGAACCAATACTTTTTAAGAAAGTAAAAAAAGAAAAGAAAAAGGGTACTAAACAAGAGTCGGTGACATTAAAGAACAGCTTGTTTATTGCTAAGGCCATATGGTCCAAATTAAATGATTTAATAATAATGTATAACAATAACAAACTTATTTCACTAGTTAATTGCTGTTGAACGACAAAAACAACCATCAGATGGGAAAAGGACATTTACAATAACTTCAAATGTACCACGACACTGTAGTTTACCAGTTTCATTGAACGCACCATCTGTGTTGTTTTTCCAACGGCAGCTGCAGATTGTTACATCCTGTTGTTGAATCCTCTACAGTAAAACACAGTCAAACTTTACACCGTTTAGCGTTAGCTGTCAGCATTTTAACCATGTTTAATCCAGCTACTAGCTAGCGGTAGGCTAAAGTTAGCTGCTGTTGAGTATAGTGTTAACTATCTAGCGGTAGGCTAACGTTAGCTGCTGTTGAGTATAGTGTTAACTAGCTAGCGGTAGGCTAACGTTAGCTGCTGTTGCGTATAGTCAAAGAATTTCTAATAAGGGAAGAAGTTCCACTCTCTCGTTACTTCCGGCTTCTGAACTGGTTGCAGTTCCACCAGAGTTCCAAATAGGGGGCGCTCACAGGCCAGTGCAGAATGAATGGGACTCTATGGAGCTATACCCCTCAAAATGTCTAGTAATTTGAATGTTGCATTTGAAAGGGGAGGCTAAGAAAATACACACTGCTGGGTGTTAGATTTTTTTAAAGTGGCTTTTTTGTTCTAAAAAGCCTTTTAAAATGTCAATGACGTCATACACATATACGGCCAGAGATTCTGCTTTACGGCAAGCTTTGAGTCGCTTCCTTTTTTCTCTTGAGGCATCGACAACACAGCTGACAGGTTAGACTCTCCCTGTCAATACACGTGCTAGAAAGAGGTTTGCTAATGTTTTAAAGACCACGCCGAAATATTCACTCTGGCATTCTGGTTCTGCTTCGGATGCCGTCAAGCGGGATCTCCGATCGTAATCTGTCCTTCACTGACCAATCAGCATTCATTAGCAGAATGCTAGCATGTTATGGGCAACAACGACTCAACCTGTAACAAATCGAAAGGGCATAAGTACTTGTTCATTCAACTTTCGACCTATAATCCATGTTGAACTTGCAAAAACTACAATCCAATCTGAGATTTCTCATCGACAATCAGGCAAAAGAGACAAATTTAGCCGTCTAGCTCCATAGGGTCCCATTCATTTTGCACTGGACCGTGATCACCCTCAGTGGAACTCTGGTGGAACTGCAACCAAAGTAGGTACAATGGGGCTTAATAGGGAGTGGAACGGCTTTCCGTAGACGGGCTTTGGTATAGTGTTAACTAGCTAGCGGTAGGCTAACGTTAGCTGCTGTTGAGTATAGTATTAACTATCTAGCGGTAGGCTAACGTTAGCTGCTGTTGAGTATAGTGTTAACTAGCTAGCGGTAGGCTAACGTTAGCTGCTGTTGAGTATAGTGTTAACTAGCGTCACGTTCAGCAGTGTTTGTGTTGCTTGTATCATCTGTTTCAGAGCATCAGAGAGAAGTGCAGACATATCAGTGGCACCAGATTTCGGTAGCCAGGGTTGGCAGGAAGAAGATTTTTACAAGTAAATGTTCCAATTAATGATCCAGGCAGCACATTCTCGTCTCCCTCCTTCATTTTACAGTCCAATGGTGGCTAGAACGGCTCCGGGTCAAACGTCAATATGGAATAGACTAATCTGCGTTTTTTTTCTCCTTTTTTTTTAACGCGTTATTTTTTCTCCGATTAATTAATCGAAATTAACGTATTATTTTGACAGCCCTAATTATTACATATTGAATTAACAGTGGTTATTCTATGATGTATTTTAAATTATTTATGGTTATTTATTGTGTGGCACTTTTTACCTTTTAAAGCACTTTTAAACACAGTTTTACAAATTTGTAATGGTATGTGTATTTTATACATTTATATGTTTTTATTTTAATTTTTGAGGTTAAATAATATGTCTTTATATATATATATATATATATATATATATATATATTGAGATAGAATTTCTTTTGTATTGTGACGCCGGGCTATTTATTTTCATAACTCTATATATATTTTATTTATTTCAATTATTTATTTTGTAATGTCTCCAGAAGAGAGACCAGGGCAGGTGTGGAGGTGACCTGTTATTTAAAGTTGTAATCTTCCGCTGTCCGTCCTGTCCAGTGGTTCTTTTAACCTACTTGTAATATCTGGCCTTCTTTTAAATAGCTTTTATATAACCAAACCTGGTTTTTTAAGGAGGTTTTTAAGTGTTTTATTCACACCAGTGGTCCCTTTGCGCCCGTGCCCCTCGCAGCGCCCATCCTGGGCGTTGTGTTTTAACCCAAACCTAACCCTAACCATTGCCTAATCCTAGTGCCTTCCAGGCAGCGCTGCCTGGAAGACGACGTTGGGGGCAAAAACACCAAACACCCTCTGTGAATGATGCCCTCCTTGACACATGAGCAGCACTCTGTCATCACTTCTACAAGTGCCACAGTGGAAGAAGAAGAAAAAGAAGAAAGTGCTTTCACGGCACTAGAAGAGGCAATACAATTTGTCCTCTGTCATTTTATTAAGAGGGTAAATCTGAAGCAAGAAGGAGCAAAGTACGGTGGCCGACAGGGGCAGACGCCCTGCAACTTAAGAAAACATACGCAAATAGACAAAACACAAGCAAATTAAGAAAACAACTTCATTAATTTGACAACACGTGCACAGCATTCAGCAAACGCACTGCAAATACAACAACACAACCAAATACATAAACGCGCTGCAAAGACACAACACAACCAAATACATAAACGCATTGCAAATATAGACAACACAACCAAATAGATAAACGTGCTGCAAATATGAAACGATGCAAAAAGAAAAGCACACAAACCCAGAAAACAAATGCAACAAAAAAACGCAGCATCCAGATTACACAACGGAAGTTCTCCAGACCTCTAGAGGGAGCAACTAGTGGAACAGCTTGATTTTCGACCGTTATTAACTGATATTAAATTAATATTATTATTATTATTATTAATATATATATTATTATGTATATGCTCCCGTCTCATGCCCTCCCGGCTGGTGCCGTCCCAGAGTTTCGGCTTTTCAAAATAAAAGCTTGCGTCTGGTCCACTATGTGTTTGTACTTTGGTGTGTTGGATGTTTGTGAACTAAACAGTACAGCAATCATGCTAATAAATATAATAACTTTTTCAGCAGATGTCTTACTTACAACAAGATGGAGTTAGCAAAGCAGTTTTGTGTTTATATGTGCGAGCGGGATTTATTCAGTTTGATAAATCCCACGGTTACGGAGCCCCCCTGGTCCCACTTTGTAAAAAAAATTAATTATAACTATCTCGTGGCCTCAAGATAGTATCTCGTGGCCTCGAGATAGTAACTCGTGGCCTCGAGATACATATCTCGTGGCCTCAAGATAGTATCTCGTGGCCTCAAGATAGTAACTCGTGGCCTCAAGATAGTAACTCGTGGCCTCGAGATACGTATCTCGTGGCCTCAAGATAGTATCTCGTGGCCTCCCAGCTTACAGAGCATCATTTTCGGCCATTTCCCAGCTGTCTCCCGGCGTCCTTTCCCCGAGAAAATAACGTGACATTTACACGAACTGCCGTGAGACTGCATATCCATAGTCCTTTATAATTATTCTTCATATTTTATAGCCTATATTTATACTTTTTACATGTATATACTTGTTTATTTACCAACTTCTATTATTATTTCTATTCCTTTAAATGTCTTGATGCACTCTTTGCTTTGGAGAGAAAAGCTGCTCCATTGTGCATTCTCCTTTTATATACACTTATCTTGAGGCCACGAGTTACTATCTTGAGGCCACGAGATACTATCTTGAGGCCACGAGTTACTATCTTGAGGCCACGAGATAGTTATAATTAATTTTTTTTGACAAAGTGGGACCAAGGGGGCTCCGTACACGGTAAATCGGCTGGTTTACTAAACAGGGAGGGACAAGAAATCCTGTCTGTTTTTTGTATTTCAAGAGCGAATTGCTCCACAATATGAATACAGATTAATCACTTATTTTGTTGATAACCGTTGTTGCATAATCACAATATTACACTTGAGGAGGCCTATACTTCAGTAATTTCGGACCTCAAAATTAAACCCTCTCATGTGGCTTAAACAAACGTCAACGTTAAACGCTGATGCAGTTTTAAATGTTTTATCACCACGAGTTTACAGACGTCTCTGCTGATTGAGTATCAGCTGTGACCTGAGCCGAGACACACCCACCAAACGAGAGAAAACAGATCTCAAACATAGATTTAATATTTACAGTCTATGCAGTCTCTCTCTCTCTCTCTCTCTCTCTCTCTCTCGCTCTCTCTCTCTCTCTCCCTCTCCCTCCCCGTGGGGTCGTAAATCCAGCTGTTCCACTAGCTGCTCCCTCTAGAGGTCTGGAGAACTTCCGTTGTGTAATCTGGATGCAGCGTTTTTTTTATTGCATTTGTTTTCTGGTTTTGTGTGCTTTTCTTTTTCGTTTCATATTTGCAGCGCGTTTATGTATTTGGTTGTGTTGTGTGTCTTTGGAGCGTGTTTATGTATTTGGTTGTGTTGTTGTATTTGCAGTGCATTTGCTGAATGCTGCGCATGTGTTGTCAAATTAATGAAGTTGTTTTTCTTTTTGCATCACTTCTTTTTTCGGGGTTTGCGTGCTTTTCTTTTTGCATTGTTTTTTATTTGCAGTGCGTTTATGTATTTGGTTGTGTTGTGTGCATTTGCAGTGCGTTTGCTGAATGCTGCACATATGTTGTCAAATTAATGAAGTTGTTTTCTTAATTTGCTTGTGTTTTGTCTATTTGCGTGTGTTTTCTTAAGTTGCAGGGCGTTTGCCCTTGTCGGCCACCGTAGCAAAGGGATCCTAAATCACTGCAGGCTACAAGGAAGGCAAGGCATGCCGCATTAGGGCTCAGGCCATTAGAGACACACTCAGTTAGATCTTTGGGCTCTCGCTGAGAGCATGATGACACACACAAAGGCCTTAATATAGCTATCAGTCCATTGTTAAAGGAGAGCCCTGTAACGAGTGAGCTATTTTCCTTCTTTTTGGGCTATCAATGTAAAGCTGTCTCTTCTGCCTAAAATCAACATCCCGCTTTTACTGTTCAATTTTATTGATTAGTGCCCAGGTTTTGCAGAACCATGTTCTCACCATGGCTGGATTTTATTTTTCTCTCTGACTTCTCCATAATGTCCAATTAGGTCTCATGGTGGATGATCAATCACAAAGTAGGTAGTAGCTTGTGTGCAGGGGGAGTCCCCTTGATTAATGATGAGGTATTTGATGTTGTGTCTTGACATCACGACATCACCGTCGCCATTGACAAAAAGCATTAGGGGAGAGTGGGGTAGTTTGTGCCAGAGGGGAAGTAGATCCACCCCTTGTTTCTGGAAAACCATAGAAGAAATTGGTCATGTGACCACATCATTTTGAAAAGCCATCCATGTTACTAATCCTCCAAGGAAGAGAGACACCTGGCATAAAAGGTAAGCACATTTTAGCTCAAAAAACTGTTTTTTTCCTTTCAAAGTAAAATTTCTATGATTAAGGTGTTTTCGATTGTAGTGTCTGAACAATTATAGACAAGTTTGAAAACATTTCACACATGTTTTACTGCTTTAGCAGGCTACACAATGAGTCTATAGAGTTAGCATGATGTTAGCTCTTAACTGCTGGATCATGCTAGTTTTTCAAACTTGTGGGTCTGGGGTGATTTGTGCCAAAGGGCCTGGGTTAAGTTGTGCCAGTGGCACAACTCACCCCCACTTATGATTATTTTCAACATATTTAGGGGTCCAAGCCCGAGGGGGCATGGGAACAGAGTAATGCAAGGCAACGCGGTTCACATCTTCAGCGGAGTTGTGGAACCCTATTGTTTTTCTACTGATTTTCTTCTTCTTCCATTATTCTTCTCTGCCTAAAACTCCGACTACAGCCTAAACCGTACATGGTGTGGGGTTGCCGTTTTCAAAAATTTTGACCCACTTCCACCACTAGGTGGCACTATAGCCAAAAAAAAACCACGTTTTGCCCTATAACTCCCACACCGTACACCGGACATTTAAAAACCATATATCCACGTGTTCCCTGGATCCAACTGAATCACGTGATATAGGCCACGCCCATTTCTGCCTTAACTTTTATGAGTGAAAAATCGCGATTTATCAAAAACCTACTTTTTCGATCTCCTCCTAGACCGTGCGACCGATCTGCACAAAACTTGGACCGTAGCATCTCCAGACCGACCTGACAAAAAGTTAATAAAAATTATTTTTATAGGATAAAAATTGCGCATATTACGCACAAACAAATTTGTGTAGTTAACTATTAAAACACCAACTTTGCCATATCTCAGCCAAAATATGCTATCAACACCAAACTTTAGATTCTTGTTTGACATTACCCTCTGGAGGTCCCTCACGTGTTTTACGAAAATTGGTCACTAGGGGGCGCTACAAGTACAAAAAGTTTATATCTCATGAACGGCTCATCCAATATTTACAAAATTTGATGGGTACCATCTAGGGACACTCCTGAGGCCAGCTCTAGAGTGGGGTACTGAGGGGTCAAAGTGGGCGTGGCCTATGGGACCCAAGTCTAGATTCACCACTTACACTAATGTGAACAACTTTAAATTTACAGGGTAGATAGACAATGGGTCATGGACCACACCTACCAAAAGTTACACATGTGGACCACTAGGTGGCGCTATAATGTGTTTTTGCCTTTAACCCCCACATTACACATCACACATTAGAAATACTTATATCCACGTGTTCCTTGAATCAAACTGAATCACATGATATAGGCCACGCCCATTTTTGCTTAAAATCTTTTTCGCAATATCGCGCAATGCGCAAAACCAACTTTTTCAAACTCGTCCTAGGCCGTGAGACGGATCAGCTCGAAATCTGTTAGGTAGCATCTCCAGATGGACCTGACCAAAAGTTACTCAAGGAATTTTGCTACATTAAAGTATGCGCATTTGACGACCAAACAAATTTTCATAGCTAGCTACCACACACGTATCATATCATATCTCGGCCAAATTAAATGTTATCAGCAAGGAACTTGGGATCATTGTTCAACATGCCACTATGATGCTCTGTACCAAATTTGGCGAAGTTCAGCCTTTAGGGGGCACTATAAGAAACGTTTATTTGTTTTGGCCAATAACTCAATGCATTTAAATGGGAAATTTGCATATGCAATATCTCTGCCACACTAAAACAATTACAACGAAACTTGTGGTGCTCGTTCTCAATATTTACTGATATTTACCTCCTACCGTTACGTTTTGGTTTTTGCTTTCGCGTGCTCCCCTAGTTTTCTACAATAAACAAACTTCTTAACCCACCTGACAAAGTTTCTACAACCTTCACAGTGGACAAATGCAACTCTTTTCTCTCACTTTTTCAATCAAAAATCAACACCATTCATAGGCACCGATACTATGGGTGCTCCGGAGTTCGAGCACCCACGGAAAATACTGAGCACCCACGTGTGCCAGACTGCCAGTAGGCTACATTCATTTAAAATTAAACATTGCAGTTGGTGCTAAGTGGAGCATCTGTCATAGTGTGATTGGTTATGTCGGTGACATTGATTCTTAATTTCCCACGAAGCTGATCGCGGTTACGTGTCAGTTAAACTTTTCATCTCCAATGCTATCTGTATCTGTGAGAAGTGGCGCTGTCCTGAGATGAAACCTACTTTACGGCTTAATTATCGAGTTAATAGGCGTGTGTGTTCGCATCGGCTGCTGTCCATTTCCTAAGGTTCTGAAATGCAAACCATTTTTGACTACTTTTTTTTAAAGGGCGTGCGCCTGTGAGCACCCACGGAGGAAAACATAAATCAGCGCCTATGACACCATTTACAACAACCTGACCACCTCCCCTGCTCCTTCAACCACCACACATGCCTCCCCCCTTCACCCTCTCAGTCACTCTCTCATTTCTCTCTGCTGTCCCCTGTGGTCAGGGGGGTTAAGAAGTTTGTTTATTGTAGAGAATTGTTAAAGGTAGTCTGTGTATGCATGGAGATGAACTGTTAACCACTACATTTGCAACAGCAATGTACCGCAGACGTCGCGGCTCACACCGTACTGCAGACCTTGCGGATCAAACCTCTCGCTATTCACCAATGTTTGCTCCCCCTACGTAATGTTTTAGGTCCCGCTTTGGCGCAGCTCCCCGGGTCATCGGGGGCGAGTGGCGCAGCTTCCCGGGGCGTCAGGGGCGACTGGCATTGGAGGCTTGGACCCCGTCATAACTGCTTGCAGTTCTAGTATTAATTTGTAATTGTACATTGTACTCTTACATTTTAGCACTTAAACTATGTGACATTCTTAATTTTAGACCAAAACCCATCATGCCACGCACTTATAAACGGAAGACAGACAGGGCTTCAACTCCTCTTGTGGAGTTGGACAGAGCAGTGAAAGAGGTGCAACAGGGAAAGATCATACGTCAGGTACATCTCCATTCCACTTAACGACACCACTGATTATGATAGTTCAGATGTCCAGAATGATGATGATGGTGACAAGGCTCTGTCTGCTGGAGACTTTGTCATTGTGAGCTTTGCTGGTAAAACAAAATCCTATAACTACATTGGATTAGTGGAGAAGGTTGAGGGTGCAGGCATCAGCGCAAAGTTTCTAAGGCAAAGTTGTAAGAAGTCTGTGGATGGAAAGCCCATCTTTACATTTAAACAAAATGATGAAGGAGTCATCTCTAGAGGTGATGTGCTCAAGAAACTACCCACACCCCAAAAACTTGGTGATACAGCCAGAAGGGAGCAGAAGTTTATATTCCCCTGCAGCATTGACAAGTGGGATGTTAAGTAGTAGGCCAGATCCAGACCACCTAGACCTATATACTCACAGGGGATAACCTGGAGAAGTGAGGAGATGGGCATGCCTCATCAGCGTTTGACTTAGGCCTACCTGCCATTTGTTTAATTTAGCTAACACTGATTTCAGTTTTGAGTTTGCACTATGTTATTAAAGAGAAGTTTTATTAAGTTTTTAAGTGGCCTAAGTCACAATAGGATGTTTAGAAATTAGCCTAGTCGCTTTATTCTTATATGTTACATAATTGACAGACAGCGTTCTATGTATGTCAACAGGCAACTATTGCCAAAGCCTTTTTGCCTTCACAAATATAGATTGTGTATTTAAGTTTTTTTGTGTTTTCCCAAAAACTACAAAATATGACTTATTCCAACAGTTTAATAGGGTGACAATATCAAAATAAACCTTAAATGAGTAATTTTGTATTGAATTTGTCTTGCTTTCATATAGCATTACAGTTCATAACACCCCATCACCCCAACGTATTCCCCCAAAGGCACAACCTACCCCGCACCAGGGGTAAGTTGTGCCATGAGACCACTTTTTTCCCAAAAGCTATATTTCTGAAACAATTTATTTCAGATCCAAAGTTATTGTTCTCAGGGATGCACCGCATCTTGAAATATATGTACATCCTTAAGTTAAAGGAATTACTGTCATAGCCTCACTTCAAAGTCACTTAGAGTAAAAACTGGCACAACTGACACCCCACTTTCCCCTACTGTGCAGCCGTCTACATTGATCTGTCCAAGACCTTTGACTCTGTTAACCATTGTATTCTCATCGACAGACTCAACTACCTTGGGTTCTCTCATAACAGCCTTGCGTGGTTCAATAACAATTTTTCTGATAGGATCCAGCGCGTTAAATCCGAGGGCCTGCTGTCTGAACCTACTACCTCTACGGGGGTGCCACGTGCCAAGGTTTGATTCTTGGACGACTCTTTTCTTCCTGTACATCAACGACGTGGCTCTTGCTGCTGGGAATTCTCAAATCCACCTATACGCAGACGACACAATCCTGCACACATCCGGCCCCTCTTTGGATACTGTGCTATCAAACCTCCAGGAGAGCTTCAACGCCATTCAGCACTGCTTCCAAAACCTCCAACTACTGCTAAACTCTGGCAAAACCAAGTTCATGCTTTTCAATCGTTCACTGCCCAACCCTGCCCACCCGATTAGCATTACCATGCTCGATGGGTTGGAACTAGAAAACGTGGCGGTGTACAAATACTTAGGTGTCTGGTTAGACAGTTCCCTCTCCTTCCAGCAACACATAACTCACATTCAATCTAAAGTTAAGTCCAGGATTGGTTTCCTATTCCGCAACAGGGCCTCTTTCACTCATGCTGCCAAACTCGCCTTGGTGAAAATGACAATTTTACCAATTCTCGATTTCAGTGATGTCATTTACAGAACTGCCTCAAACTCTCTCCTGAAAAAACTAGATGTTATCTACCATAGTGCCATACGTTTCGTGACTAGAGCCCCTCTTAACACCCACCACTGCAACCTCTATGCATTAGTTGGCTGGCCCTCGTTATACACTCGTCGCTTAACTCACTGGTACCAACTCCACAAATCCTTGCTAGGCAAAGCCCCGCTGTACCTACGCTCACTGGTCACCATAGCTTCACCCACCCGCAACCTGCGCTCTAGCAGTTACATCTCCTTGGTCACCCCAAAAGCCCACATCTTCTTTGGCCACCACTCCTTCCAGTTCTCAGCTGCAAATGATTGGAAAGCACTTCAAAAAACCCTGAAACTCAAAACCCTTATCTCACTGACTGCCTTCAAAGTACGTCTGTCTGAGCTCCTGTCCGATCACTGTACGTGCTAACTGTTCTCCATCATTCATGCTCTTACTGCAATCCATTACCTCAGTCACGCCCCATTGCATATTTGCACAGATGCACATCTTCACCTGCATTGCAATCATATTCTGTTTACGTCCTTTTGCACTATTCATCCGCCCAGGTATGCTCAACTGTCATTCCTCCAACCAACCAACCAAACGGTATACTGACTCTTTACTACATCTCAGCATTTATATATATTCTGTCTATTCATGTTTACTGTGATATTACTGATTTACATCAACATCTAGACCACACTTTGCACCACCTGTATAATGACTCATTACTACATCTCAGCATTGTATAGACTTGTCTATTCATGCATATAGTGTTATTTCTATCTACATCACTACCTAGTCCAGTATTTGCACTAACTGTATATTGACTTTTCACTACATTCAACATCTACATAGACTGTCTATTCCGGTTAACTGTGTTCTTACTGACCTACATCACTAACCAGACCACAATTTGCACTGTGTATTGACTCTTCACTACATTTCAGCATTTACATAGACTGCCTATTCATATATATTGCGTTATAACTGATTCAACACCACTAACTAGATCATAATTTGCACTAACTGTTTTTGTTTTGTTTTGTTTTGTTTTGTTTGGCTCTTCACTACATCTCAGCAGTGTTATAGACTGTCTATTCATGTTTATTGTGTTATTACCATATCACTTTTGCATATCTTTCGTCTTACTTACAGATCACTTTGCACCGGTTTTGTAATGCCTACTTAATCTGCACTTTATGTAGCTTTTTGTATTCTGTATTCCTGTATTATATTGAATGTGAAACTGTATGTTGTCCTGCACGCTTATGCTTTTCTTGGCCAGGTTGCTGTTGCAAATGAGAACCCGTTCTCAACGGCCTACCTGGTTAAATAAAGGTTAAATAAAAAAAATAAAAACAGACCCAAGGTCTTTCAGACCCATTATAGATGGGTCACCTATGTGCAAGAAATGAGAGAATACTTGTGTGTCAAATGTTTTGACCTTTAAAAAAGGCCTTGCCCCTGTGCATGTTTTCTCCCCATATCTCCTGAACACAGCAGTGAGTGAACCGTGCAGTGTTGTCAACTTGGCGACTTGACGCTAGGTTTAGTGACTTTTCAGACCCTCTTAGCAACTTTATTTCTAAAAAGTGACTAGTGACAAATTTAGCAACTTCGGACTATCAAGGGAAAAGTGAGATGTATTGTAATTCATTCCCATACCTTTGGTATTTCATGACTTTTGGGGAATTACGGCATTTCCACTCAGATTGTTTTATGCACAAATTAACAATGCACATAAAAAAAGGTGATTGAAATGCACCTTTTTAACTAAATGAGAGCATGAAAACTTATAATGATTTATCAGAGGGTTAAAAAGCTCCCTGTAGATACATTATTTAGAGTTTAGTGGAGAAGAGGGTGACTCCTACAGTTAACTATCATCATGAAACAAAATAGGTATGGATGGCACTGTTTTTTTTTGCCTGTCCATGTTTATATTTACATGTGGATGACATGCCTGTCATATAGTAGTGTCATTCGTTGTATGTACCTTGTCTCCACTGTCCCCTCTTACAAACTTTCCAAGCCAAAGCACACACTGTTTTAAGTGGCTTATAAAAACCCATCTTTATAGGCAAGCCTTTTTTAGATCTTCATTTCTGTGTTTTGGTTTGTTTTAGCTTTGTCTATCAATCATTGTGCTGTGTTTTTATTGTATTATATTTTTATAATATGAAACAAATGACTTACCTCATATAAAAACTGGCATGTCTGTACTTTTTTATTTATTTTCATATGAGAGTCAAGGGGTAACCTATGTAAATCACCAGCTAACATCTGTAAAGCCCTGTTATGTTGGTCCTGCTAGACCTCTCAGTTTTTAGGCTACATCCGCCTTTACCTCTGGGACCGTAACCTCTGCTACTATGTTGTGTGTCATCTTCTTCTTTCCTCTGCTCTGTCTTTGCCTGCACCAACACTTTCATCTCAGCTTTCATCCATGGGTTGTAGTTTGACAATCTTTGTAAATATTATATATATCATCTGCATAATGGATATGGAGTCACTGGTGTCACTATGGCTTCAAAGGAGGGATTGAAATCTTTCAGTGGGTGGGGAAGAAAAGACCACTTGAGAGTAGCAGAGTTGCTTATCAACAAAGACCCTTGAGCAAGGCACTAAATCTCAACTACTTCCATGGAACAGCTCAGTCAGTGCTCCCACAGAGCAGCCCTTTTATCTGTGCGCCAGTCTAGAAACATAAAAAAAATCGGGGATCTAAAAAATAGATAGCAGAGAATTCTTGGAAATTTTACCATTAAAAAAAACCTAAACAATTACTTGATTCCGCAAAAATTACTTGCATATATGGCTCTTTTACAGCTAGTGGACAAAATTTCTACTGCCTTAGAAAAAAGAGAGTTTACATGTGGTATTTTCCTGGATCTTTGTTTAAGCGTTTGATGCTGTTGATCATGTTACTTGCAAAATTGCATAAATTTGGATTCCATGACCATATCTTGAAGTGGCTTAATATTTATGTTTTTTTAACAGAGAGCAATATGTTAAAATAGATGGTATAGATTCTAAGATAGCTATTCAGTGTGGGGTACCACAAAGTTCTATTTTAGGACCCTTACTGTTTCTTGTCTACATACAGTAAACGATCTTGCAGCAGTGTCCAACACTATATTTCCAATATTATTTGCGGATTATACTCATTTATCTACAATAAATTTTAACAGTACTCATTAATGAAGTAAACACTGGCCTTCTCGCATATTTAAAATGGTTTCAGACAAGTAAATTGGCATTAAATGTGAAAAAAATCTCATTTTATATTTGCAGGGAAGATGAATTATAATTGTTAAATAGTGAAATTGTATATTGATGTTTTGTCTACAACAAGGTTACAAAATCACTGGGGATTATTAGAAGAATCAGTGCTTTATTGTATTCTTCTTGTCTTCTTATATTACCAATTTACCCAAATCTTACTTACTTACATAATTCTACTGCTACAAAAAAGTTTTGTCAGAATAGCAACTTTCTCAAAGTCATGAGCTGCAACCTCTCCACTTTTCTTGAAATGTAATATAGTGCGTAATGTATTGACTATTTTTGATATTATATCAAATATAGTGGTGGTAGGCTATCTATATAAATATTTTATTTTATTTCCATTTACTTTTTGTACATTTTGACCTTTCCTTTTAACATACTAGTGCATTTCCATGTGCATGTCTGTTTGGAACAGGCCGATTGCTTGGCCTGTGTTATTACTGCTTGCAGCTTTCTCCAGAACCATTGTAGGCCAAAATAACCTACAGAAGGCCACCAAAGCACATAATGCAACCCCACTGTATACTACTGACTTACTGTGTACTTCTATCTCAGAGGAAAACATTGTACTCCTACATTTACCTTACAGAGAAATGTTACTGGTTACGTTGCAGATTCAGATTTTATAGGAAAGTCTGAGATTTGATGGTCAATGCACAGAAAAAAAATATATATTCCAGAGGTCATTCTGATTCCTGTTTGAGTATATATTCAGCAGATCCAAATATTAATCCAGCCCATAGACTGTTTAAAAGAAGTGGACGTTACTACTATGACTTAAACCATTGCTTTTAAAGCCTTAAAGCGTAACTCTCGCCAAAATGTAACCTAGGGTCTTTTGTGAATGTACCTGAGTCAAACTTTCGTTTAAAAGCATATTTAGGACGGAAGCATCACTTTTAAGATTTACCGTATTCTCTTCAGTCAAATGGGAGGATTTGAATGGGAGTCCTAGGGGCACTTTTATGCTAGCCTCAAAATAGCTATTTTTAAAACACTAAGAGGGCTCGACACAACATTAAACTTTGCTCGAAGTATCACCAGGGGCTCTACACATGAACGCAAGCATTTAGAACATTGTTTGTGTACACAGAGTTTACTAAAAAGAAAGGTTTTGAGCAACTCATGTTAGCAGATGTTGTTTACGCTATCCGCCATTTTCCCAGTCCAAAATAGGTGATCTCAGAATGCGAATGAACGGACTCCATAGGAGGAAATGTCATTCTTATATGAGGCTCCTTTTTCAACTACCTCGTCCCGTATCAGTTTGCATATCGCGCAAACAGATCCACGGAGTATGCCATCGCTGTAGCTCTTCACTTTGCGCTGAGCCACCTGGCAGAGCTACGTCCGAATGCTCTTTGTGGATTACAGCTCAGCTTTCAATACAATCATTCCGGACATTCTCATCACCAAACTGGTCACTCTCAGCCTCCCCCCTCTCACTTGTGTCTGGATAAAGGACTTTCTCACCAACCTCTCCTCCACTCGCATGCTGAACACCGGTTTTCCACAGGGCTGTATGCTAAGCCCCCTCCTGTACGGTCTCTACACACACGACTGCAGTTCGGCCCACAACAACAACCTCATCGTCAAGCTTGCTGACGACACCACAGTGGTCGGACTCATGTCAAAGGGAGACGAGGCAGCCTACAGAGAGGAGGTCCTGAACTTGGCAGACTGGTGTTCAGAGAACAACCTCGCTCTGAACACCAAGAAAACCAAGGATATCATTGTCGACTTCAGGAAGCACAGCACCGACTTAGCCCCCCTTCACATCAATGGCGAGTGTGTGGAGAGGGTCCACACCTTCCGGTTTCTCGTCGTCCTTATCTCCACTGACATCTCCTGTACAGACAACATCACAGCGGTCATCAAGAAGGCTCAACAGCGCCTACACTTCCAGAGGGTCCTCAGGAAGCACAACCTTCCGCTGCCTCAGCAGAGCAGAAAACATCACCAAGGACAGCTCCCACCTTGGCTTTGATCTGTTTGACCTGTTGCCCTCAGGGAGGTGCTTCAGGTGCATCAGAACAAGGACCAACACATTCAAGAACAGTTTTTTTCTAAAAGCCATAACCACCTTGAACTCACACATGCACTGACTTCACAGTCTAACCTCCCAACCCCTGGGCTTTCTTCTACTCACCTACTGTGCAATATTTAATACTATTGATAATATTGATAATACTGTGCAATATCTGTATACTGTGCAATATCATTACTCTCATTGTCCAATATCTATTACTTGTGATCACCATTATTGGGAAATATTCAAATAATGTGCAATAACCCACACTGCATATCACACTATATATAAAATCATACTTATTTTTTTCATATGTACATATGTATATAGTGTCTCAACTGTGCACCTTACCCCCCCTTTTTTTGCACTACTTATTTTATTTTTTTCTACGTATATGTTGGCACTGGAAAAGGAGTTGATTAAAAGCAACTCCTTTCCAATCTCATTGTACATGTGTATAGTGACAATAAAAGGCATTCTATTCTATTCTATTCTATTCTATTGTGGTAGTGACTTGTCATTCACAAGGTAGCCGGGCCCAATGTAGCCAGGCCCTAAGTAAGAGTAAAATAAATGATAAAGCATATCCTGCTTAATCATTTATTTTACTCTTTTTAAGTAAAATGTTAAAGTTAAAAGGACATAAATAAAGCTACAAGGACAGCACTCAAATTTGATAGAATTTATTGCCACACAACAGACGTTTAAATTAACAAGTTAAATTGACAAAATGATAAGTTCTAGCTGATTTTGTGCCACAAAAAAAGGCTACTGTGCATGTGAGGTAAGAAGCATTTAAAAGGTGCTTAACAGCAAAAAGGGAATGCACACAGGTCGACAAAAGTTAACCTGGACTTTAAGGGTTAAAGTCAGATGTAGATAGATTAAGTCAAAAATGAGTGTCAGTCAAAAACTTATCATGAGTAATTTAAATAATATCATGTATAAAACAATTCTAAAAAGAATTCTCCAAAAAAAACAATCCTTAGTGGAAAACATCTATATTCTTAAAGCGGTGATAGAATGCAAAACATCCCAAATTCCAAATCCAAAATCCCATTGATACCCCTTTACTATACAAATCTCACATTTTGAAACTGCTGCTGAAAACGGGCAAAGCTAAAAGTTAACGTAAGCATCTCAACTCCTAGTCTTTGTCACGCCCCAACATTTGCATAGGCTACACCACTGACCTGAGGTCATCTTAGTCTTCTGAATCTAGCTAGGTCATGCAGATCTCCAGAGGTCCACTATTTAATTACTAAATTCACTTCTGAGACTTTTTTATGTGAGAAATCAACTATGTAGAGGTCAAATATGGGCCGTTTTACTAAAATTGATGGCTAATTGCAAATTTTGTCCGACTGTGTGTCGCAGTTCAGCAGGAGCTCAGCAGGCTACGTGACAGCGGCCGGTGCTGCCTCGCCGCCCGGCGTGTCCTACTTCATAGACTCCAGCTCGCTGTGAGCTAGCTGGATCTCCGTCACGAAGGGAAGCCCGCGGCGCTCCATACCCGCGCAAAGTCACCGGTTCTGGGTTACTGGACTACAAAATGCTGAGGCCCTGATGGAGCTACAGGGCCTGCAGCTAGCCGTGATCTTTACCCATAGGATTGAAGGGAGAGTAGCAGCTAACGAAATCCCTAATGTTCACAAAAATGCATTAAATTGAAATCGGACACCATTGTTAGCTTTATAAGACCTTGGGGTAGATGTTATATAAGTGGCGTGACAAAATTCAAACTGGAAATATACTCTAATTATGCCGAAAGTGAAGCTAACAAGCCGCGATCTGTACACATAGGATT
Source organism: Sander lucioperca (assembly GCF_008315115.2). NCBI lineage: Eukaryota > Metazoa > Chordata > Actinopteri > Perciformes > Percidae > Sander > Sander lucioperca. Next base: position 10,457,518 of record NC_050187.1, read on the forward strand.
GAAGGGACAGTAGCAGCTAACGAAATCCCTAGCTAATGTTCACAAAAATGCATTAAATTGAAATCGGACACCATTGTTAGCTTCATAAGACCTTGGGGTAGATGTTATATAAGTGGCGTGACGAAATTCAAACTGTAAATATACTCTAATTATGCCGAAAGTGAACCTAACTAACCGCAATCTGTACACATAGGATTGAAGGGACAGTAGCAGCTAACGAAATCCCTAGCTAATGTTCACAAAAATGCATTAAATTGAAATCGGACACCATTGTTAGCTTTATAAGACCTTGGGGTATATGTTATATAAGTGGCGTGACGAAATTCAAACTGTAAATATGCTCTAGTTATGCCGGCAGCTGGCAGCCAGCCAGCTCCGCGGAGCCCTGAGCCCCGGTAGTCCAGTAACCGAGAAACGGTGACTTTCACTGGGTATGGAGGTTGCCGTTTTCTCGTCAGACTGTGTGGAGCTCCTAAAGTCCAACACATCTTACCAAATTTGCAATTAGCCATCAATTTTCGTAAAACGGCCCATATTTGAGCTTTATATAGTTGATTTCTCACATAAAAAAGTCTCAGAAGTGAATTTAATAACGAAATATTTGACAAACAATGTATAACTTTGCAGTGTCTGAAATATGAGACCTGCTGTCTAGTCTCCAATAGATGTGTATGTGGTTCGCTCAAACCAATCAGCGCGCAGCTCATCTAAATATTTATGAGCATACCATATTTGGAAGAAAAGCTCTTGTTACAAATAGGGCCATATTCACAGGGTAGTTAAAGATTTAGTTAAGCAATTTTCAGCCCAACCAATGTTACATACCCTATTAGGAGACCTTAAGGAACAGTGTGAAATACCCTATATAATCATTCTATCACCCCTTTAAAAAAACACGAAGCACTTTGCTCTTTGTAGTTTAGAGAAATTTGAGAGATTTTTTGATTAACAGCCAAGTGGTCACAGTACAGTATACTAAATAATGCTCAAAATTTCACCTTTACGGAGATCACGTGACCAGCACCCGCAATGGTCGCAGAAGACTGAGGCTCTCGTACTCGTACCCACCTCCGCGTTTCATTGAATAACCAGGTCTATTACTTTTTCTTCAACGCCAAATCGTTTTCTCTGTCATAACAGTGACTCAGTGAATTGCCTGAAGGTGCGAGAAAACAGGTCCCATTGTCGTCTAAGCTACATACTCGGACACAAAATCTGCAAACATGGCGGCGGCTAGCTGAGCGGTGGCTAACATAGTGTCTGATACTAGTGCATTCCCAAACATGGAGGACTTAATCACTCAGCTCTTGGAAAAGCAACTAAGTGTGCTTGAATCGGTGGTTTACAACACAGTAAAGGGAATGCTGACGGAAATTAATGCCTTGCTGCAGCACATCAGTGCAGTGTTTGATCTGATGCAACCTGACTGCGGTACATTCACGACCCATCGGGAGCTGGAGGGAGCACAACACGAGATACATGAGAGGGGCTCCCCAGACCCGCTCATCCACCCGGCCACCCTGAGAGCGACCCACGGAGGGAGAGAGTTTGCCTTCACTGCAACCACAGATGCAGACGTTTTCTGTTGGGAGCTGGATGTGGAGGACGACGCGACATCAACACGGGCCGCTTCACCCCGGGCCCTGTTGCCGACAACGGCGCCAGAGGACGGCGGGGGCACCACATGTCTAGGGCTGTAGCCAGCGGTGGGGCCGGACCCAGCGGCTGTGGACTAGCGGTGTCTGGAAGTTTTTGGAGCCAAGCTTTAAAGGAACATTTAACCAGACTGTAAGAACTTGATGAATGCTGGCTATTCAGTTTATAGTTTATGTTTTGTTAACACACCACCAGACTGGAAGAACATGGTTAATGCTGAGGACACTGTAAGTTTTGGAGCCATGCTTTAAAGGAACATGCAACCAGACTGGAAAAACAGGATGGATGCTGACCGTCCAGTTTATAATCTGTTTATTACTCCGACCAGGTTGGTGTGTTTTTCACATAGCTTATTTCAGAATTTGATAGCTGGTTGAGACCTAGCTCTAGGGTTTTTGTAAACCCTTTCATGTTTAGTATAAGTTCACTAGACCTGTTTCAATTCAATTTTGCGTTTGATGTGACCACGTATCTTGCAGATAGGTGTTGGGGTCTGTGGTCTCAGAGGGTTAGGGGATTTATTTTATTTTTTATGTTTTTACCACACGCAGAGCTAACAGCCAGTGAATTCTGGTAGGTTACTCAAGACATGTATGCATGTAAATTTCGAAGATGGCTGAGCTTTCAATCCTTTCAGTTAACATCAGGGGGCTACACAGGCCGATCAAACGAGCTAAATTCCTGGACTATTTAAGAAGGAAGAACATAGATGTGGCGCTTATACAAGAGTCATATTTATGTAAAAGAGATGTAAATCGTCTACAAAATAAATACTTCAAAGTTGCTGCCTCCTCTAGTAACGACACCAAAACCATGGGCTCCATTGTGTTGCTGTCGCGGAAATGTGCACTCACCGTAGACAAAAATAGTAAAGACCTATCAGGCAGGATATCTTATATATGTACCACGATAAGGAGTAGGAAAATAGCCTTTGTTTCGGTATATGCACCATCTAAATATGATGAAAGTTTTTTCCCACACCTAACCAATGAATTGCTCTCTCTCAATGAAGATTCACTAATTACAGGGGGAGACATGAATGCAGTACTAGATTTAAATCAGGATAGATCAGGGGTCAATCACACAAAAGCCCAAAAACATATATCAGACATGTTTAGAGCAGTTGTGGAATCCCACCATCTTACAAATATATGGAGGATGCACAACCCTACTAGCAAGGATTACACCTTCTTTTCCACACGTCACCTCACCCACTCCCGTATTGATTATATTTTATGCTCCAGTGAGCTTAAGGCAATATTTCACACAATAGCAATAGAACCAGCAATTCTGTCTGATCACAATGCACTGCTAACCTCATTCTATTGTGATATGTTAGGAGAAAGATCTAGGAGATGGCAATTTAATAATTCCCTTCTCCAGAACACAACTTTTGATGCAGAATTTAGAGCCAAACTGGCTGAGTTTATATCAATCAACACCGACTCAGTTTCTGACCCCACATTTATCTAGCAGGCAACTAAAGGATTTATTAGAGATTTCACATCTTCCTTCGCGGTCAACCTGAAGAGGAAAAGAGAGGCAAGGATTGTGGAGTTGGAAGAATGCTGTAAATCTTTAGAGCAGTCCCTTAAGACTTGTTTTTCTAAATCTACACATACTCTTCTAGTCACAAGTCGAACAGAGGTAATTGATCTGCTAAGGAGAGCTGAGTTCATAATGCACAGAGTGAGGTAAAATTATTATTTTAATGGCTGTAAACCAAGTAAATTGCTTGCTCTGAAATTAAAACAAAGCGAATCCAGAGCTACTATCAATAGCATCCGCACAGACCGAGGTATCTCAACAAATCATAAGGATATCAGCGCCACTTTTCAATCCTTCTATTCAAAGTTGTATGAGTCCTCCTGCAACCCAGATCTGACACAGTGCCAGGAGTACCTAAAAGAACTAAACCTGCCTCTTCTTGACCCAGAGGAGGCAGAAGAACTGGGGCAACCTATAACGTTAGAGGAACTTAAATCAGCATTAAAAACAGTAAAAAAAAAAAAAAAAAGGGGAAAACTCCAGGGTTGGATGGAATTCCATCAGAACCTCTTCTACAGTATTTTTACATATTAGGACCTACCATTTTACAAGCTTTAATTTCAGCCATAGAGATGGGTACTTTCCACCAACAAACCAACACTGCGCTAATTTCCGTTATACCCAAAAAGGGCAAAGATCTTACAGATTGCTCAAATTTCAGGCCCATCAGCCTCATCAGGACTGATATTAAGCTTTATTCCAAAGTCTTGGCTCTCCACCTAGAGCGCTTTATCGAGAAGCTAGTCCACCCCGACCAATCAGGTTTTATACCAAAGCGTCATGCTGCAGACGATGTACGCAGACTATTTCATATAATAGAAGAAGCCAAAAACCTTCCAACAATGGCAGCAGTTTTATCAGTGGATGCGGAAAAGGCTTTTGACCGCTTAGAGTGGAACTATTTGTGGCAAGTAATGGAGAGGCTTGGTTTAGGGGACAAATTCATTGACATGATGCGTACTTTATATGCAAATCCCACGGCCATAGTCTCAACCAATGGCTTGCATTCTCAGCCAGTTCCCATCCAGTGGGGTTCGCGACAGGGATCCCCGCTTTCCCCCATGCAATCTCTCTTGAACAGCTAGCCCAAGCCATGAGGCAAAATAAAATCTATAATGTCCAGATTAAATCCAATAGTAGCTCAATATCATTATTTGCAGATGCTATTTTGTTGTACATCTCTGATCTTCAGGACTCTATCCCAAAAATTCTTAAGATCTTCAACGAATTTGGCTCAATCTCCGGTTATAAAATTAACTGGAATAAATCTAATCTTCTTTTATTGAACAACAGACATGTGACATCAGCCATTAGTGTTACAATACCAACCCAAAGCAAAATTACATATTTAGGCATCACCATACACGCATCGCTACAGCGCGTTGTCCAGGACAACTATGAAACTATATTAAGTAGTGTTCAAAGGGATCTGGCCAATTGGTCTGCGCTGCCGGCACTACGGTCCAGGATTGCTGTTGTTAAAATGAACATAGTTCCTTGTGTGAATTTCTTAAGTACAATGATCCCCTTACGCCCACCAATAACTTTCTGGAAGAAACGTGATACCTTAATTCGGCAGTATATTTGGAATAATAAACAACCTAGGCTAAAATACTCTACCCTGCAAAGTACCACAAACACGGGAGGCTTGGCCCTCCCTAACCTTAAAGTATATCACAGAGCCTTTCAACTACGGGCCCTCAGATTGTGGAGGGACCCCTCATCTACAGTTCCATGGAGAACCATAGAGCAAAACCTAACTGGAAGTCTAGACTGCAAGACCTTGCCTTTGCAGGTGTGTCCCCAAAAAGTGTATGCTGACCCATGACCCTATTATCACCAACACACTGACCAACTTTAAACAGGTGGAGGAGCAACTATGCTACACCAATAAGTGGCATTTGAATACCCCAAGATGGCACAATGCACACTTACTGTCTGGTAACAAACCCTTTGCTTGTAAGCAGTGGAGTGACAGAGGTATTTATACTTTAGACCAGCTATTCAATGAGAAAGGTATGTTGAATTTTGAAGACCTGAGAGATAGTTTTGAGGTCCCCAGGACATCCTTCTACTTTTATGCTTAAGATCAGCCCTAAAATGTTAGGAGTGCCATGGGGAAACAGTCTTGAGGTGCACCCAGTCAGTAAATGGTTTGTTGATTTTCCTGTGAGAGGATTAGTGTCCAATTTTTTTTGCTAAACTGATGCAAATATCCATAGGAGAACTCCCAATAGTAAAGAAATGGGAACGAGAGCTGAGCCTAGAGGGGAACGCAATTAATTGGTAGACAGTTTGGGACAAAATTTTCCACTGTTCCAAGAACCCAAATCACCAGTATATCCACTTCACCATATGCCATAGGACATATTGGACTCCTCAGAAGAGATATGTCTCGAAAGCCATTCCCACTCCCTATTGTACATTCTGTCAACCTGAACAAACTGGAACTTTCCTACATATGGTCTGAGAGTGTGAACAGGTGCATGAGATCTGGCATAAAACAACATCAATACTATCTGATGTGATAGGATATCTAATCCCTACTGACCCGATCGTTTTGTTACTTAATGATGACTCTAAATTACACCTGCTTGAGAGACAGAGGAAGATTTGGCTAGCTGGCTCAACTGCAACTAAGAAAATGAAAGCTCAACGCTGGCTCCCCCCCTCGCTTTGTATAAAACAGTGGTTAGTGTATTTTCTAGACATAGTTATGCTTGAGCTCTCTACAGCAAGGATTAACAAAGCCAAGTCATCAACTATCAACCTATGGAAAAGCACAGCAGCACAAATATCAGACCTAATGACCTCAACGCCACAAGAACTAGAGGAGAGTGACTATGCAAGGTGTGATTTGTGTTTGTTTGTTTCTTTTGTTTTCCTCGAGAACGCAGAGGGTGGGGGGGCGGTGAGGGTTTTTGTTCTTGTTTAATTTGTGTTTATTTGTTCTATGCACCACTTGATATTACCTGGCACATATTGTGGAATTTGTTCTGTATGTCTGGATGATAAATGGTGCTAAAAAAATAAGAAAAAATTGATGTCCACATTTTTATATATATATATATATTTATTAACAGGCGCGAAGGTCACATGTTGGTTGTTGCTGTATGGATTTGCGTTGACTATTCTATGCTAATGTAAGTCTAAATTCACAAATCCGATCACACTCTCCCATAAGCTCTCACTTCTTTACAAATAACTCTGCTAACCCACAGACCAGCTATATCATTCCAGTAAGAGTCAATAATATCAGTAATCAGAGGTACAGTGCTACACACTCCTCTGTGCTTCCTTTGGAGCAGCCACCCATTCATAATCCCATAACTACAGTGTCTGTCCCCCGACTGAGATCGGTAAAATCGAATGGAAACCAACGAGGTACTATATTTAACAACCTAATTGGACTTAAAACAACCACTGCAATGATAGAACAGAATAGGAGAATCAAATGTGGACTATTAAATATTAGATCTCTGTCTTCTAAAGAAATATTGGTATTGGTATTGATATCAAATTGATCTATTCTGACTTACTGAAACATGGCTGGGCCATGAAGAATATGTTAGTCTAAATGAAGCCACAGACTCAGGCCGAGGAGGGGGAGTTGCAGCCATATTTGACTCAAGCCTGTTAATTAATCCTAAACCTAAACTAAATTATAACTCTTTTGAAAGTCTTGTTCTTAATCTTCAACATCCGATATGAAAAACATTACAGCCAATTATATTTGTTGTTGTTTACCGAGCGCCAGGACCGTATTCTGAATTTTTATCTGAATTCTCAGAGTTTTTGTCATGTGTAGTCCTAAAATCAGATAAAATCATTATTGTAGGTGATTTTAATATCCATATGGACGTTGACAGCAATAGCCTTAGTACTGCCTTCAACTCACTACTAGATTCAATTGGTTTCAGTCAGAGTGTGCATAAGGCCACGCACTGTTTTAACCACACCCTCGACCTTGTGCTGTCATATGGCATCAAAGTTGAAGATTTAATAGTATTTCCACAGAATTCCTTATTATCAGACCATTTTTTAATAACTTTCGAATTCTTACTACCCGACTATACGAAATTAAATAAAACCTTCTACTCTCGATGCCTATCTGACAGTGCTGTAGCTAAATTTAAGGTAGATATTCCAACAGCATTTAACTCCATGTCGTGCTTTAATATAACAGAGGACCTTTATGTTAACTTTAGTCCCTCCCAAATTGATAATTTTGTAGACGGTGCTACAGCCTGTCTATGGACGACTTTAGACTCTGTTGCTCCTCTCAAAAAGATGATGAAGCAAAGGAAACTAGCACCTTGGTATAACTCCCAAACTCACAAATTAAAACAAATCTCACAAAAACTTGAAAGTAAATGGCGTTCCACCAAATTGGAAGAATCTCGTTTAGATTGGCAAGACAGTCAAAAAAATTATAGGAGGGTGCTCAGAAATGCCAGATCAGACTATTACTCAACACTAATAGAAGAAAATAAGAACAACCCAAGGTTTCTTTTCTTTTTGAGCCTTCTATTCCCCTAGCTCTTAGTAGTGACGACTTCATGAGTTTCTTTAATGATAAAATTATAACAATTAGGGATGGAATTCGTCACCTTTTGCCCTCAACTTCTAACAGTTCACATTTGAATACAGGAGTACTAGAAAAAACGACAGGACCTGACATATACTTAGACTGCTTTTTTCCTATAGACCTTCAACAATTAATGCTAAAGGTCTCTTCAGCAAAGCCATCTACCTGTCTCTTAGACCCCATCCCAACGAGGCTACTTAAAGAAATGTTACCCGTGGTTAACACTTCATTACTAGATATGATCAATATGTCTTTATTAACAGGTTATGTACCTCAGTCATTTAAAGTAGCTGTGATAAAACCTCTTCTGAAAAAACCCACCCTCGATCCTGAGGTCTTAGCCAACTATAGACCTATATCTAACCTTCCCTTTCTCTCCAAGATCCTTGAGAAAGTTGTCTCTAATCAGTTTTGTGACTTTCTACATAGGAATAGTCTATTTGAGGACTTTCAGTCAGGATTTAGAAAGCATCATAGCACAGAGACGGCACTGGTGAAAATTACTAACGACCTTCTAAATGCTGCTGACAAAGGACTTTTCTCCATACTTGTCTTATTAGATCTTAGTGCTGCATTCGACACTATTGACCATACCATCCTTCTACAGAGACTGGAACATTTAGTTGGCATTAAAGGAATTGCACTAAGCTGGTTTAAGTCCTATTTCTCTGATCGATCTCAATTTGTTAATATCAACGATAAATCCTCCAAGTAAGCTAAAGTTAGCCATGGCGTTCCTCAAGGCTAAGTGCTTGGACCAATTATATTCTCCCTATACATGCTTCCTCTAGGCAATATTATTAGGAAACATTCAATTAACTTTCACTGCTATGCAGATGACACCCAATTATACTTGCCAATCAAGCCAGATGAAACCAGTCAGTTAGCTAAACTTCAAGTGTGCATTAAAGATATAAAAACCTGGATGACCTACAATTTTCTGATGTTAAACTCAAACAAAACTGAAGTGATTGTGTTGGGCTCCAAACACCTCCGAACTTCATTATCTAAAGATATAGCTACTCTGGATGGCTTTGCCCTGGCTTCCAGCACTACTGTTAGAAATCTAGGAGTTATTTTTGATCAGGATCTATCCTTCAATGCCCATCTAAAACAAACCTCAAGAACAGCTTTTTTTTATCTTCGTAACATTGCCAAAATTAGGAATATCCTGTCGCAAAACGATACTGAAAAACTAGTACATGCATTCGTTACTTCTAGGCTGGACTACTGTAATTCCTTACTATCAGGATGCTCAAATAAATTCCTTAGGACTCTCCAGCTGATCCAGAATGCTGCAGCACGTGTTCTGACAAGAACTAAGAAAAGAGATCATATTTCTCCTGTACTAGCTTCTCTGCATTGGCTTCCTGTAAAATCCAGGATTGAATTTAAAATCCTTCTCCTGACCTACAAAGCTCTAAACGGTCAAGCACCTACATATCTTGAAGAGCTCTTGGTACCTTACTGTCCCACCAGAGCACTACGCTCCCAGAATTCAGAGCTTCTTGTGGTTCCTAGAGTCTCTAAAAGTAGGATGGGAGCCAGAGCCTTCAGCTATCAGGCTCCTCTCCTGTGGAACCAGCTCCCGGTCTGGGTTCGGGGGGCAGACACCGTCACCACATTTAAGAATAAACTGAAAACACTCCTCTTTGATAAAGCTTATAGTTAGGGAGCGAATAGAGTAGATTAGAGGGAGACAGGCCAGTACAGCCCGATCCAGTTGGGGAGAGTTCAAGCCCGACCAGGCACCTCTCTTTAGCCTGCCTCTCTTAGTTATGCTATTATAGTTCTAGACTACGGGGGAGGTTCCTTCCTTCCTGTGACACACGTTTTTCCTCGCCACTGTCGCATTAGCCACTGCTAATGCTTGCTCTTTGAGGAATTACTGGAATTGTTGGGTCTTTGTAAACTAACTATCTGTAAAGTGTCTCGAGATAACTCTGTTATGATTTAATACTATAAATAAATTGAATTGAATTGAATTGAATTTAGAGTTGGAGAATGTGTGAACAGTGCTGCTTTACTGTGAGGACAGGATCACTGTTGTGCTGCACGCACTCAGCCAGACTTAATAGGTCCCATATCATGCTCATTTTAGGTTCATGCTTGTATTTTGGGTTTCTACTAGAACATGTCCACATGCACATTCAAAAAAACCTTATTTTTCTCATACTGTTTTTTTTTTTTTTTTTTTTTTTTAAATATACCTGTATTCACATAACTTAAAGCCCCATCCCGAAAAGGTCAAGTCTACTCTGATTGGTAGGCATTATAGGGTCTTCTGCATCGGTGCTCTTGGAGTCTCTGCACTCATTAGTCATTGCAGCCGGGGAATGGCTGTAATAGCACTGTAGCAGTACTTTCTACCTATATATAGTATAGCTGTGACATCACAACCATACAGAAGTCCTGATGGCTTGTTTAATGGCACGGTTTCAGATTAAATGTCTCTGTGGTTTGAACGTTTTGATACTTTCACAGTATTTATATATGACCTCGACCAGCTTCATTATCGAAAAAGACATGTAAATCTCACTTTTTAAGATATTGGACCTTTAAGCTAGCTTGTGATTGGCCCAAACAAGCTGGCTGCTTGATAAACCACAATGTCTCGTTTTCTATCTCTAAATGTGTTAAATGTTTGTGAAAGCAAGGGTATAGGTTTGGTTTTTAGGTAGGAATATTTTTTGTCAGATGGCCAATATGCATAGTTATGTTTGTGTGTATTTGCTCCACTCCTCTTTTTCTCTTTCATATGCACACACGCTTACACACACAAATGGCTTGACTGCAAAACGTACTTCATTTATTATGTATTATGTATATGTATATAAGTTGCCTAAAATAGGACTTGTATTAATTATTCTGATTTAATCACACATTTTACATTTGATATTATTAATATAAATTTTAGACTAAAATAACTAATGATAAATGTACATAACACAATAAATTGTAATAAGGGTTAAAGGTTGTCATAGAATATTTTGCCATAGTTTTGGTTGACTAAATTAACAAATAACACTGGTGCCAGCATTTAACAACAAAAAGGTCACAGATTGATGTCATTTGAATGCTTAGCATAAAGTAACCTATTGCACAAGTGCAAGAGGGTACAAAGTTTTATTATACTGTAATTATCTGTCGTTGTTCATACCACCAAGGAAAATATTAATGTTTTTGTGGATGGAATTTGGTGAAAATATTTAAAAAGTGTTGTGTCATCATAGGACACAAAGCCACAAACAATGTGTGTTGTGATCTTTGTGCTGTGCATAGAAATAGCAGCTTTTTCTTTGTAGCTGATGGATATAGGCTTCCTCTACCAAGTAGTGGTGTGCGATGCTGCAAAATTTGGTATTGATCCGATACCAAGTAAATACAGGGCCAGTATCGCCGATACCTATGCTTTATAATAATTAAGGTGGATGAATTTTCATGACCTTTAAATGTTTTTGTGATTTTACATTTGGATTATTTATAAGTTAAACCCCAGGACAGAATTTTCATATGCTTGTATACATTTGTTGTATCTTACAGCCTTTTTACAAATTATACAGCTTGCCGTTGTTTCATTTTCGGTCTGAAAATATAGCCACACGGCGCTTCTCTTCCTCTCTGCCATTCTTGTGCTCCGTGTCTGTCCTGCTTGTGTGTGCGTGCTGCTGGCCGCTGCCGGGCCTGGCTGCTTGCTTGCTTGTTTACCTGGCGCGGCTGAGTCATGTGACAGTACAAAATCAAATCACAAGAGGGGGGAGGAGGAGCAAAGTGTCACTTCATCACTTAAGGCTGATTCATGCTTCTGCGTCGAATCGACGGCGTACCCCCGCAAACCCCTCTGCATCGCCGCAAACCACCCTCCGAGCCTCTGCCGTAGCTCGACGTGCACCTTCAAAAATTTGTAACTTTGCGTCGAGGCGAGGCAGACCGCAAGGACTGTCATTGGTCAACTCGTCCTGTGTGTTGATAGTCAGTGTTTCAAGCAGCCTACTGTGGGGAGTAAAAGTTCTGTTAATTCAGCCCTGTTTAGCTGGTGTTGATACTGCAAGGAGTGCTTCAGGACCGTCTACAAACTACAACACCGAAAAGAGATGCAAACATATTTTCAAAAATAGGCATATGCCTATTTTTTAAAAGTGCTGTAGTACAACTAGCAGGAGACAAGTTATAATTGAGGTAAGTTTGGAGACACTACTTTATTTAATCATTAAATTAATAGCCTACATATTTTTGTTGTATCTCTTTTCTGTGTTGTAGTTTGAAGACGGTCCCTAAGCACTCAACTGTCGTCTCAACACCAGAACTAAACAGGGCTGAATTAGCAGAACTTTGCATTTCTTTCACATCTACTGCAGTCAGATTCACTGTGTTCACTTGGATGGAATCACTTCACATGGGTAGGCACTTTTAATGACATTTTGAACATGTTAAGAGGCTAAAACAAGTTTAAAACTTGCCCTGTTTAAGCATGTTGGGTGCTAATGCTAGCAGGAGGATAACACAGTGTAGGCAGCACCGATTGTTTTCGTTTTTCTTGCTACTGACAGCACTCCAAATTTACAAACAACAGAGCTACATGTTGAAATCGACCGGAATTCTCCTTTAATAGCACTACCGATTCACCTCCTGCCAGGGTGACAACGCAAGAAGAAGCTGAAGAAATAATGTCCTTTCTGGCTGAAGATGGTGGTAGTAACAGCTCGTCAGAGGCCAGTCATGATCCTAACCCCTCTTGCTCCTCTCTCCTGTTAAATTGGAACAGCCAGCAGTGGAGAGACTGGAAGAGCCGATATACATGGCTGTTTGTTAAGTATGGAAGCTTGGGGTGCGTCCCTTAGGCCTAATTGAACGGAGGAATTATGGTATTCTTCGGTAGCCTGAGTTCATGTGAAATCTCAAAGACAGCCTGATGCTTTGTTTACAGACTATCCCAGTGGGCTCCCCAAAAGGCCACGGTATAGTTTGAACACTGGATGTCATTACACTGGTATTGATCAATAGCAATACCAACGTTGGTATCGATATTATCGATATTTGTATCGATCCGCCCACCACTACTACCAAGTCTGTATGGATTGAGGACCCATGAAAAGTGTGCACAGATCTGAAGAATCCACAAGCACTTAATTGCCAATTTTACTGTGGGACAACCCTGATCCTCCTGAGATTTAGTGGGAATGCATAATCTGGGAGAGTTTATGAATTTGAATTTTACCTCAAGCCGTGCTTAATGGAGCACAGGAAGAGGTGGAGTGAATCCTATCCAGAACCTCTAATCACACCATCAATCAAAAAGTAGTTCCCATTTTCATTATTCTTTTTGTACCAACAGAACAGCACAGTACATCATTGCTTTTCAAAAAATATACTTTAATACAGACATTTTTATTAACCAGAGTGCATCTACTGTAGTCCTGTAAACCCATGTAAATCAAGACAAAAGTACCAACGTCACAAAACAACATGCAACAGAACAAGTCTTGACAAGCCTTTGTAAGTACATCACAACATACAAGTGGAGTGGTTGATATTCAGTGTTGGGAGGTGAGAAATAGAACTTTAACCCATGTATGTTGGAAGTGTTCCCTCCCCTTATCAGCATGCAGTGCAGCCTGTAATCCTTGCACCAAAATGTAACACTGTCAGGTTTGTTTGATTTATGTCCTCTCAGAATTTCAAGGTGATGTCCCTACTTCGAAAAGCCCCTACACACCTACTGTACCTACGCCTGTATATGTTTTTTTTTTTTGTGTGAGCGTATGTGTGTCAGTAGTGGGGAGGCTTGGGATAGGTTAGATGAATTGGTATTGGCTGGCAAAGATGGAGTGTGTAGATAGTATGAGTCGCTGAGCAGTTGTGATATTAATGCACAGGGAGGTTAGCGAGGTTAGCTTAGGTAGGCAGTGCTGTGGATGGAGATTTTCCATCGAGACGTGGCATTGTCATCCAGAAATGAGCAACTTTCAAGACACAAAAACAAAACAAAAAAATGAAGCATCTTCTGTTTTGTCTGCTGGATTCTTCTCTTAGACTTCACAGTAACCTTGGTTTTATTTGTTAAACCAATGTATTACTGAAAGCTGGACCATGATGTGATGGACAGGGTGCTTGGAGCATTTATATCTTTTTGTTAGCTGTGTGTGTGAGACGCTGCTTGTTGTTTTATTGGATGAATGGCTCACTGCTTGCCTCTGCTCATGTCCATGCATTCATATATACCTTCAAAAATCAAAACTATCCCTGTGATATCGAATTTGGAGGACATTTATGACATTACACTGGTTATTACACTGCAGAGGTCAGGGTGAAAACAATTTAAGGCATAGTTCATTGTCACTTTTAAGTATGGCCTTTTCTTGTCCTTCATTTTCCCACACTGTTGTGGTTGTACACTGTAGGCTACTTATATACTACATACACCTATATACTGCACTATAATCTAAGAATGTTTTTTTTGCAAGAGACATGTTTGGAAAAGAAACAACTTATAAATGTCTTAAAATATTTTTACTCTGGTAACCAAGAGCTAAGTGTAAATTATGCCTTTACAAATTGTGTTTATACAACAATCCCTTGAGGCGGCTGTACAGACAGAAGTTGGAATTGGTTGAATGTAACGGTGACAATGCCAACAATTTTAAAATATAATTAAAAAGGGAAAACATTGTCAAACAACATGCTTCAGGCATACAGGTTTTTTTTCCTTTTCCTTTTCCTTTTGCAAACAGTAACAGCAAATTGTGACAGACCTAGGATATGGCTTGAACATTGTAACATCAATACATTAAGTATTAATTGTTGACATTGGTGTAATTACCACAAAAAGAGGCCATCTATGAGAATATTGGAAATATCTACTGGCAAGTAAACCACATTTCACATTTGCAAGAAATCTGGATTGATTGATTGAAAATAGGATGTTTCTGGTAATGGCAGAATATGGTGGAGTATGGTGTGAAATAGAATGGTCTCATGTTGTTATGCTAATTATATCAAGGCATCAGAATTCATTTGGCACAGATTATTCTTAAAGAAGCAATATTTTACTCCTAACAGACTGGCCAAACATGATTGGAACACAGTACATTGCAAACAGACACCATACTGTTACTATTTTTAACATGGTGAATCACAACAGTGTTTTGACAAATATCCAGTAATATTGTAATAATATAACAAACATGCACCACAAAGTCAAGTAGAAGACATTTTAACACTCACTGCTACATCTACTGTATAGTAACGCTGAAGTGTTCAACTATGTGACAGTATTTAGTTTTGATATTGCTGTTGACCTGTGCTTATGATGGCAATACTCATTGCTTTTGTACATGGCTGCTTAGCTAAGCCACTCTTGTATTTATTGGTGCATTGTATCATCACAGTGCCTATAAAGAGCACAATATAATACAGGCAGTGAACTGCAATCTGTGTGTGTGTGTGTGTGTGTGTGTGTGTGTGTGTGTGTGCATACAAGTGTGTGTGCATGCATGTGTGATGTATCTATATGTGTTACTTGTAGTTGTGTGTATTTTTGTGTGTTTGTTGAGCCCCTGCCCCCTGCTGGCACTTCATATATATGTTGTCCTACATCTGCAGCAGAGGCAATAGGAGACTGGCATCTCCAAGTCCCATTGGCCATCTTCAATAAAGATGAAAGCTTGACCTAAACTATGAACTAAAGTAGAAAGTATCCAAATTCAGAAGACTGCTCCGTCCTCTTGACAAGTGGAGACGAATGAAGATGCACTGCCAAAGCAAAGTACTGAAACAGCATAGAAAAACAACGCTTTCTCAACAGGCACCATCACAGGGTTTCAAAGGAGAAGGCGAGGACGAGATAAAAGGCTGGATGCATTGTGATATCTGAAAAAAACTGGCTAGCCCTCAACTCACTGATGTCAAGGTTTGTGTTTTTAGCAGTCTCTTTTTTTCATTGGGATATGAAGGCAAACGCTATCAATTCTAATCAAGTGCACTCTAATGTGACACACTAGCATATATATATATATATATATATATATATATATATGATATTTAAACTGTAACACTACATCTAGATTATAGAAGGTTATTATGGACTATGGGTGTCAGAGAATAGTGAGAGAACACCTATTGGGATTAGTTTACCGTTACATTGGACACACTTTGTTTTCTGGGATGGGCAGGTGGACAAACGAGCCACATTCAGTTGGAGAACCATCAGACCTGGGTGACATAGAGCCACTCACGCGTATGCGGGTCGCAATGGCTGACATTTCTCCTGTTTGACTCTCTTGAGTAATTCCAGGTCGCTCTGAGGTCTGGTTCAGGTTGCTGTCTGGGATGGTCACCTTGCCGCCGAAGAGCTGGATTAGGCACTTCCTGAACTGGAAAGAAAATGAGAGAATTAAAAGCAATTTGCTTGATTCAATTTATTTGCAATTACATAGATTTAGGGACCATGGTTATACAACACATTCTCACTCCCAATTCCTCAAATACTGACGCTTGGTCAGGACCCCTTGGCGTCACTTTTTAATACTGTTAGTACCCCCTTCGGCATCATTTTTCAATGTATTTGGTCAGGAGTCCTTGTCATTTTACAGCACCACCATCGAGCAGTTGCTCTGCCCAGTGCGTCCCATACAGACGCTAAAAGGGTGCATTGAGCATCGGTATCTGACACTGGTCTACTGACCAAACCTTACAGCCATTTTCCACCGGGCGTGTCTGCGCTGCGTTCCGGGCATGTCGCGACCCCCGCGAGCATTTAAGTCAATGCTTGATAATCCACCAGCAGTGCCACGTCCCAGAAGCGGGCTTGAAGCATCCCAGGCTTTTTCCACTTGGCAGAGACGCGCCAGGCCCCACGAGCAATTGCAGCCATTCAAGTCAATGCTTGATTTTCCACCAGACGTGCAACGGCGCGTCCCAGAAACATGCGTGAACTTGAAGCGGCTCTCCACTCCGCTAAAGATACATGCCAGGTCTATTTTCACGAGAGTCACGGGCCGTCCGGACAGTCAGGCAGGAAGTGCAACAGCGGGAATATCCAGTCAGTTTACCAAAACACAACTTCCAGTATAATATACTGTATGTCTCCTCTACAACACCACGGACAAGGACAGATTCATCTTGGAGGTGGAAAAAATATTAAGACAACACAGATCTTTTTTATCAGGACAGACGAAAAGAACGCCAGAAAAGAGAAGACATGGAGTTTAACTACAGTACAGTTGCTTGGAATGGAAGGTAGCTACTAGTTTAATAAACACATAATTGTTCTGTAAAGTACTCGTAGAAACAATAAAATCTGCAAGTCAGGCAGCAAGACGCTTCTGAAACGCTCCCGGTGTGGTATGGCGGAACGCAGCAAAGACGCGCCCAGTGGAAAATCGGGATTAGTATGTGACGAGTTGGAAGTGAGAACGGCTTGCTTTATTAGACATGAAAAATGTCTGTAAAGAAATAGTGTGACATCTTGGGAAATTGTGCTTATGAGAAGATTGATACCACTCGCAATTTAGCGTAGCTTAGCTTGGAAGCAGTGGGGAACAGCTAGCCTGGCTCTCTCTAAAGTTAAAATATACAACTACCAAAACCCTTTAAGGCTCACTAATGAACACTGTGTATCACGTTTGGGTAATCTGAAACAGAAATGTAAAACCTGCAATTAGATTTTTAGAGGGAGTTACATAGTGTAACACAATATCTACACAGCCTGTTTGTAGACATTGGAGAAGTCAATGGGCTTTATTCACAAAGAAAAAGTTACAGCACGTAACTCATAAAACCACAAATTTCCGTTTACTGTTTTTTTTTGGAACACAACACACGTTGGTAGGTATATATTTTTTTACTTTAGACGGAGCCAGGCTTCTCCTGCTGCTTCCATTCTTTATGCTAAGCTAAACTAATGATCTCCTGGCTTGCATTCTCATTCTCAGTTGCTCAACGTTAGCTTACATGCCCCTTATATATATATTATGGCCATTGGGTGGCATGGCAATGTCTACGGACGCACATTGACCCACTGAATCAGTATAATTTGTTCCTGTAAACAGTTGTTCTTGTAAGAACATAGACATTTTCAGCCAGTCCCCACTAATAGGCTCACAATCATTGGTTTCCACAATACTTTAAATCTAAAAACCCTAATTGACCTTAGTGCTCTTAAGCACCCATTCTGTGAAGCCCCTGGGAGAAATCATGATACCGGACCCTTAATGACCTGTTTAATTTAACACGCAAGCTCTTAACTGCTCCCCTCTAACCAGTAATGCTTTCAAAGAGTAGCAATAACACCTCAGTTACCATCTGATGTCATGAAAAAGCAAAAGGCTAAAATGTCTAGTCAGGGAATAAGGTCATAAAATGTCCTCTTAATGGCAACAGGAATAGCCTGAAACACATTATTCCTAAACATCTACAGCAGTTTCTTTAAAGCAGTTTAAAGTTGAATTCTAGAGAGTCCCATGAATGGTGACACCAATTTCAATCATACTTAATATGCCTGTATCATAATTATATCACTGTAATGCATAGATAATTGGAAGCATCCTGCACTGTAGGAATGGATATTTATTCTTCAATTTACCTGGACGTAAACCTCTTCAAATCAATGATGCACGTGGCATCCGTGGTGTCAAGTTTTTAAAGACTGTCAAAGGATGAAGAGGGAAAAGAAATGATCACTGCAATCTGATGACACAAAAGGAATGCTGGTGCATAAAACTTGCATATGTTGATGCCATTTCATGTGTAGGTATTTGTGACCTCAGCACTCTGTATGCTACTCTGTGATTTGGTCACACAGCTTACCCTAAGCACAACTTGTTTACCTTTAACCCAGCAGCTTTTTTTTTTAACTCTGCCTAAAGCATGAAAGTAAAACATGTTTGCCTGGGGCAAAACTATTTTCACTGACTGCACTGGCCTGCCATAGTTAGCACGGCAGGGAAAGAGAGAGAGAGAGAGAGAGAGAGAGAGAGAGAGAGAGAGAGAGAGAGATTTTGAGGTTTGTGAAGAGAACACTATGTGACTAAATCATGGACTAAGGTACAGAGTGCTCTGGTCACACACTGAGACGGGGACTGCGTCTGGAGATGAGGCTGATGAGAGTGAATCTAAACAGTGAAGAGCTGAGGGAACTGTAATATTACATACCTTTTTCCGTTATTGATATAAATATATGAATTAGTGCAGCTTTAAGATTTTTTTTGGAATGCACTTGATACTGTACTTCTAGTCTATATCGACAACAGTTCATTTACGCAATAGTTCCGGTCCCTCACTTTCCGCTTTCTTTGAATTAACTTTAAACTCCGGTCGCATCAAGCAACATTAACCGAAACCTCTGAACAACGTTACAGGCTTAAAATGGCAAGTTTTAAGGAACATTTGGATTTTGCAACAAGGTAGGCCTGCTTGGTTTGTTCGGGGAATGATTGTAAAGATTTTCAAAGAACATGTTTACGGCATTTACTCTATAACTGGGACGTTTTTGGATCGATCGGCGGGGATTTGCTGTGGACAAAATACACATGACGATACACTGGTAAGAGCAAATTATGTTTAACCATGTATCCAGCTCATTTAAATAGCTCATGTTACTGTATTGTGTGATAAGTTAACTTCAGTTAATATTGTATAAGGGGTTTTCTTCTGCGGGGCACAAATGTTCCACCAAAACAAGTTCCTTCCCGAGACTATTTTGCAGAGCCACCACTGCTGTGTCCGGAGCTTAGCACCGTCCAAGAATTTTGTGATTGGTTTAAAGAAATGCAAACAACCCCTGAGCGTTTATTCTCCTATCCAGGGATGTTGTGTGGACTAGACCAGTGGTTCCCAACTTGGGGTCCGGGCACCCCTCAGGGGGGCGGCAAAGATCGCAAGTCTTTATCTGGTTTGAGGGTGAGGTAAAAAAAAAAAAAAAGTGACATATTAAACAAATTATGATAATACACTAGAATATATAATGTATACAAAAGTCTGTGTATGTATATATATATATATATATATATATATATATATATATATTTGTTCTCGCTTAAAATTGTAGGCAGGCTACTTAGTAGGCCAAACCTCCTGGACCTCTTAACCTGTGACCCTTGCTGTCATCAGGTCAGCTGCTGGCTGCTATCATCCTCGGTTTTCCTGCCGCCACTGCATCACTATTTTATGAATGAAACATGGCGGAGAAACGTAAAAGTGCTGATAGTTACTCTGTGTCGAAAAAGAAAGTAAGGATCTATCTCGAGAGTTACCTCAACTTCGGTTTCGGGGGGGCTCAGCTTTTCTTAGACATGAGTAGGGGGGGCGCAAAGGAAAAAAGGTTGGAAACCACTGGACTAGACAGTATCTCTTGTCAAACAGTCCAGACTTCATTATCTTACATGCATATTTTAAGATCTTTCCTACTGATCAATCCTCATGTGAAACCGATTTTAAATAATACTGGTAGAAGTGATAAATGGATGTTCCTAGAATGTTTTTTCACCTTACACCTTTTGACCTAAACAATACCAGGAGGCTGTCTCATGGATGTATAAAAAGACATACAGACCTCCAGGCAGAACCTCCTTTATTTGTTATGAGAATTGCTCAGTGACGCTTGAAGCAAAAAAAGTTCTACTTCCATGTTTAAAATAAAACCCAGATGATAGGTGCTGCCTCCACACTATGGGGTCTATAGAGCAGGCGCACTAGAGACCTCTGGCTACCAGTTTAGCGCTCCATTAACTTGAATGGGAATTAGATGAGTTAATCGTGCGCCCCTTCTAGACTTTCCGAATCTTATTGGACCAAATGGATCAAATTTGAATCGTGAAATGAGTCTTTTCGCTGGGGTTGTGATGCTCAAAAAAATGTATCCACTGATTTACAGACATCTCTGTAAAAAACTAATAGTTGTTTTGGAAGTTGTATTTCCATTGGTTGGCCGTTATGTCAAATTGGCTTCAAAGCCCAGCGACTTCCTGGGGGCACCTCTGAAATAGTTACTCTAAGAAGCAGTCGCCATGCATCATGGGAATCCCTTGCCAGTCTGGTTCACCTCACCTTGTTAGGTAACTTAGAAAATGAGAGTGATATCACAATCAGCACTACTGTAGAGGTCAGTTGACTTCTACAGTATAAGCACTTGCAGTTGGGCTGAAGCTGCTAGCTGTCCTTATTAACATCCAGTGGATGTCTTAGCAGGGACACTGGCTGACTCATGTGAACAGCCAGTGCAGCTCCAAAGGGGGGCAATCAGATGAACATGCACACTGCATTCAGCTCCCTGGCAAGAGAGGTCTAATCTAGGCGTCGTGCCAAGCACATATATACGTATTGTAGGACTTCTACATGCCTATCTGAAAATAGATCACTTTAAATTGTACTGTCGGCATATTTGGTCATGTTTGTCATAACTGGCCTCGACAGTTTTAATGTTAGGAAGAAGAACTCTACTGGCCGGACTGTAAAGAATCTATTAAAAAAATAATAACCTGTCATGTACAATAAAACTTGCCACAGACAAAATGTGGTGAAATACATGTTAACATGAAAAGGTAATTAAAGGAGTTTAGGAGACTTCAGTTTTATATGAAATGTACAAAGGAGCCTCACAAGACAACTTAGTAACTTTGCATCAAACTTTGCTTGATTTCCTCATGAAAATCATAAAAAAGTGTGCCTTTACTTACAGTAGCATCAGAATTTCCCAGCACAGCTTATTCGCCACTGGAACAAATTCTGTTTTATCTACTGTAGGTTCATTTAGTCATCAGCTTGTGCCGGCTGATGGAAATGACAGTTGCCAGTGCAACCATCAATAAATCTAATCTGTAGCCTGTATCTGCAACTGCATTTTAAAGCCACATGATTCACATTCAGCACACCACAATCAAAGTAGTGGAGAAGGGGAGAGACAGTGTACTGTAGCACTCCTGCATATGTGGCCGAGCTTCTTCAACGACATTCCTCAGCTCGCTCCTTTAGATCTAATATGTTAAGTTTACTGTCTGTGCCACGTACACGGCCTAAGACCCGTGATGATCAATCTTTCTGTAGCATTGAGACTTTGAACGCTTTTCCTCCTTATTGCAGACATTTGCAGTCTGCAATTTCTGTCTGACTGACTTTTCTTTTTTTTTAAATAAATAAAGACCTACCTTTTTAAACCAGCGTATGGTTG
The DNA here is from genome assembly GCF_008315115.2 of Sander lucioperca. NCBI lineage: Eukaryota > Metazoa > Chordata > Actinopteri > Perciformes > Percidae > Sander > Sander lucioperca. The sequence continues at coordinate 10,479,474 of NC_050187.1, forward strand.
ACCTGTCTGAATTTTATTTTTGATGTATTACTTTGTAATGTTAATTGTGTATTGTGTTATTAATATGTATCATATTGTATGTTTTTATGTAAAGCACTTAAACTATTACTCTAAAAAAAAAAAAATACTAACTTACTTACTCTTACTTCACAAAATGTGCACTCACTGTGAATACCCTAAAATTAGGAAGTACTATATAAGATGAGTTAAATTAGTTTGTATTTGATTAAAAGTGGCCTTCATATCACATTGCCTAGATTGAAACACTACTCAAGCTCCAGTAGCAGATTTGTCTTCTGTCAATGTTACCACTGCCTGACCTTTTTAGTGCACCTGCCTTGAATAAAGCACTAATTAAGTGCCCCACAAGGCTGTCACATTTGCAAATGAATAGGTTGTTAAATCCAGTTATTTAGATATTTGGTGGGACACTATAAATCACCCAGTAGTGATCATAGGAGGCAAGTGTCAGCACACAGCAAAAATGCAAACTTGCTTTGAATAACGATGGTTTGTTTTACAGAGAAATGGCCCAAAATGGCAATATAGCTTAAACTTACAATGGAAGAAATTCAAAAGGAATTTATAAACGTGTTTCACGTGTGTAAGAACTGCACATAATCACTCTTTTCTGTGGGCTGCTGTCATATGCTGTAGTCGATCTTTATACAGTCAATGATGATTAGCCACAAAAAGTGTGTCTCAGTTACCCTGAGAAAAAGACCTGGACAGCACAATGTAAATGGCATGAAACACTGCAAGCCTCACATACCATACAGCATACCATAGGTGGCTAATGTATTTTTTAACATAGCCACGCACAGAAAATTGTACTCTCTGGATTCCATGTTTCAATTATTCATACACCATGCATTATTGAGAGACAGGCTAACACCCAACAACAACAGAAAAAAAAAAAACATCTCAGTATTCTTGCAGCAGCTTATGGCTACCTTCCTTCTACGCTGCTATAACTAGTTTGGTACTGGACAATGCTAATAAATACTGGAATAAACCAAGCAAGCAGGATCAAAATGGCCGAATCACGTTGCATTCCTTCCTAACATGAAAACTCTCAGTTACCTGTTTATTCATGAAGACATAGATGACTGGGTTGTAGACAGCAGCAGTCTTGGAAAAGAAGGCTGGGATGGAAGCCAGCCCGGGGTCAAGTTCGATGGTTGGATGAATTGTGACCAGTATGGAGAAGGCTGCGTACGGCGTCCATCCCACCATGTAGGCCACAATCATCACAACCACCATACGGGTCACCTGCCTCTCCGGCTTCTTGGCGCCAGCCAGACGACTATGAGATACCTGGAGGAAACAGAGAACCGTGACTAGCTTGCCAGTACTCTGTAATTTAACAGACGGTCTATTAGGATGTAGTCTATATCCACGACGTTCCATTTCCGGGATTGCTGCCGTTGCTGCCGGAAATTCCGCCGGATGTCCTTTTCGGCCGGATGTCCGTCACCTTCCCCTTTCTTTGTGTTGTAATTTTAAACTCCGGACGATTTCTGAGGACTATGGTTAACTGCTCCTCAGATCTCTGCAGGGTAAATCCAGACAGCCAGCTAGATTATCTGTCCAATCTGAGTTTTCTGTTGCACGACTAAAACAACTTTTGAACGTACACATGTTCCACCAAAACAAGTTCCTTCCCGAGGCTATTTTGCAGCGGCACCAGGCTCCGAGCCAATAAACCAGAGCATGTTTTTCTCCCATCCCGGAATGCTGTGTGGACTAGCCAGACCCTCCTCTGCATATCTTTAAGTGTCTTGTTTTGTCGGTCCAAAACGCAAAGATATTCAGTTTAATAACATATAAAAGAGAAAAACAGAAACAGAAAAGAGCAGAAAATCTCATATTTGAGAGGCTGAAAAGAGCGTTTTCTGCCATTTTTGCATGAAAAGTTACTTTAACGATTAATCAATTATCAAAATAGTTGGCGATTGACTAATCGATTAATCGACTAGTCGTTGCAGCTCTATTTACTTTCTGAAAGAAATATTTAATTTGTGTCGCATAATTCTGAGCCTTTAAAACAGCTCTTAGACTACCATGAGACACTAACAGCTTTAGATTAGCCATACTAATGAGTTTCCTTTTTTTAGGCAGGTCACCAGATGTTCTTGTTCAATGGTAGGGAGTCTCTCAGATACATAACTTTCTTGAATGAAGAATTTATTTACTAAAATAAAATAAAAACTCCACAGGGAACCTTTCATTTGGCATCAAAATGTTCCTGCACAGCTTGATTGTTACTGATAAAGCCCTTATTGCAGCTATACTGTACTTCCACTTAATGTACTTTGGGTGTATTTACAGAAAGCAAAGGCATCAAAAATGTGCATCTGGAACCCTATTAAATAGGGATTTACCCATTTTGAAAGCAACCTCCATGACACCAAACTGTCCCACCTAAAAGTGGAGTCTGCAACTCTAAAGAAAGATTGTTGATATTTGAACTCAACACCCAAACGAATACACCCTTCTTGTCAGTGCTCTTTTAGAACGATAGCATGTGCCAGATTTACCCTCTCGCTCCCACTGTCTTTCTCTTTATATGTCCATGCCTTTGCCCTGTCCTGTGCACGAGCATGAACGGAATAGATGTGTGTCACCAGGGCATGAAGTTAACTTTTTTGACCACCAGCCACTGTGGCAGGTGGATTTTTAAATCCACCTGCCACAGGGACTTTTTACCAGCCACTTTTTTTTTGCGTCATAAAGGTGAAAAACAGGAATTGCTGTGACTCTATGATCCTGTCCTGTCCTATTGATGGTAGCCCGCCTTGATAATCCTGCATAGGGGCCCGGTGTTGGCTCGTTATGCCACTGCATATAAGAGATGAGATGACTGACAAAATCAGGAGTAGCCTACGCGCACCACAACAACAACCAAACACTGGTGAATGCGCACCATAACACATGAATGTTTTTTTGTATAGTTCTTAAAAATAAAAAAATAAATAAAAAGGAAACTTGTTTTGGGGAGAATAATACTTATTACTATTAATTCATTATTCTGGGCTGAGATTTTCTAGGAACTTTACCAAAAAGGCTCAGGATGCTGCAAATGTTGGTAAAATATGAAAAAGGCTGGTGGATTTAAGACACAAAATAATTTATTGGATGAATCAAATATGAACATATCTGTCATTGTCAGTGGCTTGTTAATCTTTACATTGTTAGTTAATTTCCTATCCTGGCCTGGGACACACATTCATATGGTTTGATAAAGTACTTATTGGACTTTAACTTATCATTGCACTTACAATAACGTAGCTGTCCTCAATTTAGGTCATCCTGTACGTCTCATCTGCGTTTTTTCCTGCATCCACCATGTGCGTTTGTGTGTGTGTGTGTGTGTGTCTGTGCGTGCGTGTGTTTGTGTGTCTGTGTATGTGATTGTGTGTGCGCGTCAGTCGCGGGGGAAACGGAGCAGTCCCGCCCGCTGCAGCCGACAATTTGAAACAGCAGCGCTGACTTTAGAGTGAAGAAATGTTCCAGCGTACATTGATGTTAAAATGTCTACATGTTGGCAGGACGGTCTGAAATGTTTTGCACGGTCTTTCGCTGTATGTTTTGTTGGTAAATGTGAGATGTTCGAGTCACATACACGTCTCGTCTTCATATCAGAAACTAGGAAATTAATTTGACCCGTTCTCACTTCCGCTTGGTCAGTGGCTGCACGTGGGATGCTGGGATTGTGTGAGTAATGCAAATGCGATAGGGGGCCCCGGCTGTCAATCAATGTCTTCTAGTGATGCGGGCCCCTGATTGGACCAGGCCTGTAAGCAACCGCGTACCCTGCTACCGATAGTTACGAGTCTGAATCACTCAATTCTCATTGGCTACCCGCCAATGTGGCAGGTAGATTGACAGTTTCACCCGCCAATCACAAAAGTTACCCGCATTTGGCGGGTGGGCGGGTGCCAATTTCATGCCCTGTGTGTCACTCAGTCTGGGCTACATAGTTTGTTTCCCATTTAAAGAGTTACGGGGCATTCAGACCAAGAAAAGTGATCCAGCGATTTTCCGCAAGGTGGTGCGGTGGGGGGAGTTTCAATGAAATGGCCCATTTGTGTGATGTCCTGTTGTGTTCTTAAACCCCCCAACAAAGCACAAGTACACTTTATATTTCACAATTACTGTTTTCCATCAGATCGATAGATTTCGACATTTCTGACCGCACTTGAAGGCATCTTTATTTCACAGGAGAGAAAGAAAACAGACAAGCGAGACATAGCGAGTGCTTTGTTGTTGCAGGAAACATTCAGCTATTACACAAACTCCTGGGCAGTTCAGTGCTTGTGTTTCGTGTTTTACACTCCATAGTGTTTTAAAACTTTCTTGTGGCAGCGGTAGAGGCAGTGATGTTTCCTGTTTCCTGCGCAAGGGGGTAGGCGAGCATCCACAAAGTGTACCTCCTATGGAGCCATTTTGTTGCTAACAACCATCACCTGCCGTTAGCATTCCATTGACTGCCATTCATTTTGGCGCCACTTTGACAGCGAATAACTTTACATCTGAAGCGTTTAAAGACTCTTTTTGTCCATTGTTTATTTCTAAAGAAACTCGACAATGTATAAAAGGCTCCATTACCTCGTATCTCAAGTTATGGCTTCGTAGCAGGCGTTTTTGTAAAAATAGGCTAACGATTGTGTCATAACCACGCGACTTTCTGTCGCATAGTAGACAAATTACCGTACAGTACAGTACTTACATTAGCTGTTTCAGTTTAATTACTAATGTTAACTAGCATTTTAGTTAGCAATAATTAGCCTGTGTCTATCTTATATCCTAACATATACCTACGCTCTCCGTCTCTGCAAGATTGGGAATGATTGAGATTTTTCTTGGCACAGCTACCAGAAGACTTCCAACTTTCAGACAGGTTGCTCACGTCACAGCTACGTCGGCAAGCTCAGTTTGAGGCTGCGTAGTAATGCTCAGCCCTCACCAGAAAAGTGCTTCTAATAGACTTCACTGGTCTCAGTGGACCCCCCATTCAAAATGAATGGAAATACCTGCGTTTTTGGCGGAACGTTGGACGGCCAACAGATTCTTTTTCAGCACGCACACAGAACAAACAGTTAGTGGACCTTGAGGAGATATTCACTTAATTTCACAAAAAGTGTATAGGAAAAAAAAATTGCAGACTCCACCTTTAATGGTTCCAATGTGTGGCCTTTAGAATGCTCTTTTGGATGCATGCATGAGAAATCAAAATGGAGTAAACTTACAGTTCAGGTACAAGCATGTTTCTTTATACAGTAGCATATCAACTGCTGTTACTTTTCAAAACCACAACATTCACAATACCGCAGGTTTACTACCATGGTCAGAGAAGTGGGAAAGGGAAGAAGCATACCAGGAACAAACGACTAAAAAGCAGGTTTTAAGAAACTTACATCAAATGTCAGTAGCTACAAACTGACCAATACCTGATATTTCCCAGTGGTGTAGTCTACGTGATATGCAGGTATACGCAGTATATCCACTAAGAAAGCTCCAGGATTTCCATATACCCACTTAAAAATGCCCAATGACACGTAACAACTAGTGCTGTCAGTTAAACGCGTTATTAACGTTAGAAAAACTACAACACCAAATCGGATATAGCTAGACCGGAAACAAAACAACAGGCACGCCGCACACACTTGTTTGGGCTTGCGAGCCGGCCAAAGAGTAGTAGGCTACCGTTACCTTTTGAGTGGATGGCGAGTGTGAGACGCCGAAATGGATGCCAATAAGATTCTGAATGGAAAGTTTACTTTTAAAAAGTTGTCGAGGGGGACAGTAGTTTCATGTGGTTTAGGACTGTGTTGTTTGTATCGTTTTTTTGACTGTTTTTGTCATTTGGGACATTGTCCACCCCCTTTTCTGTCCAGGAGAATTGTTACATTCCTTATTAGAAAAACGTAAAGGTTACAAATGTCCTGCTGTGGCAACCGGTTTTTGGACCATTTTGTTTGTACTGTATAAGTAAAGTGTTAGTGTTACATCTCAGTTAGGTTAGGTACTTGTAGGAATTGTGCAATAATGACAGATTCACACATTTTTCTTTTGTTTACAGTAAAAAAATAATAAACAATTACAAATCTTAAAGTCAAGTTCATAAAGTAACTTTCTTTGCATTCATTTGATTCCCAATTAAGATACACTGGTTCACACAGTTCTGAAATGCAAAATAATAGAATTTTATTCATGTGATAAAACATGCGATTAATCGTGATTAACTATAGAAATTTGGCGATTAATCGCGATTAATAAAATTAATCGTTTGACAGCCCTAGTAATAACATACTTTGCATTGTAATTTTGATATATTTTGAATTGTCATCTGTTTTTTTCTTCTTCACATAGGCTAAATAAAGGTATTTCCACCGCAAATTGGTGCATAAAAGTGTGTCAGAATGCAGGAAATGAAGTCATTGATGCCTCCCCAAAAGGCCCATTCTGGCCCATACGTATACAGTACAGTATACCCACTACAATACATTAGACTACACCACTGATATTTCCTGTAATAAAATCCCCAAATCAGTGTACTATTTTCAACAAACTGCTGTAATAATCCTCCCATCAGCACACTACTGAAGGCCGATTTCTTCCACTTTGCCTTCCTGGTCTCTGCTGCTGACTTCAAAGTTTCTGTCTCTCTAAACATATTGGAACATTTTCAAACTAAAACAGATGTACCTTTATGTATGTACATACCTATCATTTAGCACTCATACTGGTAATCTTTAAACATCTTTTAAACAATTACACAACTACCCATTCATACAGTGGTGTAGTCAAATGTATTGTAGTGGGTATACTGTACTGTATATATATATTGGCCAGAATCTACTGCATATCATAGTGGGGGGTCTGGGTGTCCTCCCCCAGGGAAGTTTTGAGCATCAACAACTTCATTTCCTGCATTCTGATACACTTTTATGCACCAGTTTATGGTGGAAATACCGTTATTTAGCCTATGTGAAGATGAAAAACACAGAAGACATTTCAAAATATATTTAAATCATAATGGAAAGTATGTTGTTGCGTGTCATTGGGCATTTTTAAGTGGGTATATGGAAATCGTGGAGCTGTCTTAGTGGGTATACTGCGTATACCTGTGTATCACGTAGACTACACCACTGCATTCATATCACCAGCTAGAGCTGGGCAATATGGAAAAAATCAAATATCAAGATATTTTTGGCTAAATACATCAATTTCGATGTTGCAGCGATATTGTAGGGTTGACAATTGATGCTTTTACAAAATATTTTCGCAATGACAGTATAGATAAATAATCATCAATAATGTGAAAACAATGACTAAGTGGGTAAAGGCAAATAATAAAACAGCTAGTAAGTCTGGTAAGTTCAGAAAAGTACATCACTTTACTATATTGCAGCCTTTAAAACCAGGAAAAGACAACACTTGTTGTCACGATATTACGCTATTTAGCCTCGTATATCGATGTCAATATAATATCAGTATATTGCCCAGCCCTACCACCAGCCCCCTTGATGTTTCTGATTGGTTTAAAGAAATAATTTGACATTTAGGGAAACACACTTTTTTTCTTAAAATGACTGAAAGTCTGAGCTGCATTTATAAATGAATGATTTCCATGTGTGTTGTGTCAAAACTCATACTGACCTTCCTGAGCTTCTGCAGGAGCTTTCCATAGCAGAAAAATATTACTCCAAGAGGCAGAATGAAACAGGTGATGAAGAAAACGATGATGTAGCTGTGATCGAGCGTGCTGGTTGAATACCTGTTCAGAGGTGGAGAACAACAATGTTTAAATTCGCTTTAAACTGGGTACAAAACATACATGTAAACCTGACCAGAATACAGTTTACAACCGATAATTGTTTGCTTACAATAAATGTAGTGACACGTAGTGAACGATCAATAACAATAGATATAGATCAATCAATAGATTGATGCAAACAGCAGACCATTTGTTTGAAAACACGTGTCCCTTTAAGAACAAAATGGTTAACAATCCAATCATTTCCCAGCTAGGAGGTAAATGTTATTTTGACATTCAGAAGCTTTTATCTGGCTAAAGAGAAAGATGACAGTTTTGCATCTCATTTGAGCTTTAGTTAAAAGGGAAATTTCACAGCTGAGACAAATCTGTGACACAATTAGGGTCCCGGAGGCCACTAATTTATTCAAATTATGTCATTTCCATGAGAATACCTACTGCCATCGGATGAATTAATAATCGGATTAATGTGTAACAAACTACCTGAAAGACCGTGGCGTGTGAGTAAGTGTGTGTACCTATATATTCACTCACCGCAGTCCTTGTTGAACAAAGTGTGGCCTGCACACATCGATTCACACTTTATTCCTCATGATTTTATTGGCATTTGGTGACACACATGCAAAATAGTACTTTATAATGCATTAAGATCTCCTCGGTTTGTTCAAATTGCTTTTTTGAGCAAAACAAATCACTGAGGCCAGTGGGCGGTGCCATGCTGTGGTTAAAAGACAGCATAGTTGTGAGGGATTTGTTAGGTATATCTGCACAAAATAAAACACTCAGGGATGCTGCTAGAAATTCTGCTCACACAAGGCTCTGATATTGGAATTATCTGTAATCCGTGATATGTTCTAGGACCCTTGTGCAGCTCTGGGCCCCTGGAATCATTCAGCTTGTCTCCCTTCATTCAGTGCCCCTGAAAGCAGGACATGAAAATACAGTGCTTTTTTGTTTTCTAATTGCACCCCTACAGACAGCCATGCACCATTTGGTTGTGCTCAAGTGGCTCCACCTGGACTCAACACATCTGCCCTCTGTTTTATTAAAATATACTCTATTCCTGTGGCTACCTCGTGCCATTAGGTTTGTTTCTATGGCCCCTTCCGTGTGCAGAAAACACCATAACCGGTCTTTGGTCTGTAGATGTACAGTACATAGTTGCATTTGTTCATTCAATCTAAGGTGACATTTCAGGTGTATGACTGAATAGGTCAGAAAATGAAACATTCGGTTCCCCCAGCAGCTCAGTCCCGGCGTCATGATGAAGGGACTCGGGGGACAAATACAGTAGGTTATCATCCTGCTATACCTATTTCTACTTTTTTTTTTCATCCTGCGGTTGGCAGTATAGTGGCGTTTTGACTAGATGCGAACAGTTCCCAGCCCTACGTTGTCCATGTGTTTTGAGCATCATGGCCATAATATGAAATAGAAATAGGAATATTTGGGGCAGATTGCCAGGTCAGTGAGATCACCACCTAAAATTGGTCTGGTGGTAGGTTTAATGAAATTGATTCATTTAAATGTGTACACCATGTCATTTTCTGCTGCTAGGGGTCTCTCAATCAAAACAATAACAAAAGACGTCATTGCTGTCAGGTTCTCCTGGTTAGAATTCCTTCAGTGTTTATTGTTCAGGAGGTTTTTACAGGGAGACAAATTATGCGCAGAGGTCTCCTCCTCTTCAAAACAGTCCAAGTGATATAAATCGGATTGAAAAGTCAATCATGACTGGCAGACCCTAACGCTGATGCCTGCTCAAAGCGGATATGACGCCATTGACAGGCGACGGCGACTAAATGACACAGACCATGTCCTTGAATAAAATTACAGATTTCTCTAGGTTTGAACATTGTTAGAAACATTTGGCATAAGTTCAACAAAATATAAAACATGGGTGTAGTCATTTTTAGATATTTTTAATATGAAAAGAAGTTACATCTTTAACCATGCAAAGACTCTAAAACTTATTGGGACTTTAGTTTATTCCCCGTATCCCCCAGAGTTAGACAAGTCAATACATACCCTTCTCATCTCCGTGCGTGTTGTAACTCTGTCTGACGCCCCCAGCGCTAGCTAAGCCTAGCACAGATCCTGGAGGTAACCGGTTCCAACTAGCCTACTGCTCTGAATAAGTGACAACAACATGTTCCTATTTACATGTTGTGATTTGTATAGTCACAGGGTGTACAAATAACAAGATCATATGAGACACAGCCATCTTCTAACCGTATACAAACTGGGAACTATATTCTCAGAAGGCGAAGCACTGCTACTTCTGCTACTTGGGCGGAGTGATTTGCTAGCAGCACCTGATGCCCTGTGGTGAGGAGCAGAGAGTTCGCCTGGAGTTCGCTCAGAGTAAATAGAGTATAGAGTCAACAATTACTAGATAGTAAAAGCATAGTGACTTTGTTATTTGTACACCCTGTGACTATACAAATCACAACATGTAAACAGGAACATGTTGGCGTTATTTTGTCACTTATTGGGAGCAGTAGTCTAGTTGGAACCGGTTACCTCCAGGATCTGTGCTAGGCTTAGCTCAGACAGAGTTACAACACGCACAGAGATGAGAAGGGTATGTATGGACTTATCTAACTCTGGGGGTTATGGTGAATAAGCTAAAGTCCCAATAAGTTGGCGTGTTCCTTTAAGGGTATTAAGTACTTAAAAAGAAAAGATGTTCAGATCATTTTGTCTTTTTTTCTGCTAATCCCATGCAGCTCTCTCGCTTTCCCTCAGAACTGGGGGACAGCGCCGTGTTCTGGCCCTAATCAAATAACTTAAACGTATCTGTGTCCATCATGCCAAACCAGATAACAAGCTTCAAATATTCTATGGGAGAAAACTTCAAAGGTGTTTCATTACTGGTGTATCATGACACTGGTATCTCTGCCAACATTTCTGTTGTTTTTGCTATTTTTCTAAATGGCACGCAATACAACCCTTCTTGGCGCCGGGCCCGCAGCATCTCCATCTTTTGGTCAGGAGGCCAAAGTAATTTCACATTCAGTGACTTAATGAGCCATTTCGGCATTTAAATTGTCTCCAAGAGTGCTGTCGCCAGCCAAACTGTCATTTTTGATGAGGTGTATCACATGAACCAGTCCGACCGATTTATTACCAACAACCTGTCAAAGTAAATCTCCTCATTTAAACTGGGAGGCAACACTGACTTTTTGGGAGGTCTTTTTTTTTTTTTAACACTACCACTGGGCGACACCAAAATATAAAACGTTAAAATCCTTTCTTTGGGAGCCCAGATAGCTCAGTTGGTAGAGTGGGAACCCATATATAGAGGTTTACTCCTCGACACAGCGGGGCCCGGGTATGACTCTGACCTGCAGCCCTTTGCTGCACGTCATTTATTCTCTCTCTCCCCTTTCAAGTCTTCAGCTGTCCTGTTAAAAATAAAGGCCGAAAATGCCCAAAAAATCTTTAAAGGGGTGTATAAGTGATTATATAGGGTATTTTACACTGTTCCTTAAGGTCTCCTAATAGGGTGTGTAACATTGGTTGGGCTGAAAATTGCCCAAATGCTATTTTATTAGGCCCTTAACTACCTTGTGAATATGGCTGTATTTGGAACAAGAGCTTTTCTTCCAAATATGGTATGCTCATGAATATTTAGATGAGCTGCGCGCTGATTTGTTTGAGCGAACCACCTAGAAACACATTGGAGACGAGACAGCAGGTCTCATATTTCAGACACTGCAAAGTTATACATTGTTTGTCTGCTATTTAGTTATTAAATTCACTTCTGAGACTTTTTAAAGCGATAAATCAAGGTCAAGGTCAAGGTAAACTTTATTATCCCACAAGGGGAAATTCATGTGGTCATTCATTACGCGTCCTTGTCACAACATATTCTCTAAACATATAGACACCACAGACAAGCCAATAAGCATGTATAGAGAAGAGAATAATACTACAGAAATGACAATGACAGAAATCAACAATAACAATACAAAAAAAATAAACAATACTACAAAAAAGACAAAGACAATCCGACGTCTGACATTTACGATATGAAAAGAAAAAAAAACTATAAAATTATCATCAGGTAGCTAAACATTTTAAAAATAATAAGAAAAATTAAGATCTACCATCCAGTTAAAGTGCCAGTGCGGAATTAAAGTGCCTGTGATGTGCTTGGTCATTATACAGTCTAATCGCTGTAGGCACAAATGATTTATTGTACCTTTCTGTTCTAATTCTCTGTTGTAAAATTCTACCAGTTGACCTATTGCTTCTCATAAATTTATGGTGAAGAGGGTGAGTGGGGTCATTAAGGATTTGGTCAGTCTTTTTTAAGATAAGCTCATTGTACAACTGAGCTGCCGACACCTGGTCAATTCCGATGATCCTACTGGCCATCTTGATCAATCGCTGCAATCTCTTTTGGTCCTTAACATGCATGTTACCAAACACACAGATAAGGCCAAAAGACAGAACACTCTGGAGGATACTTTTGTAAAACATTACAAGGATGTGTCTGTCTAATCTAAAAGTGTTTAGTTTCCTAAGGAAAAACATCCGCTGGTGCATTTTCTTAGTTTTATTCAGTGCACATACATTAAAAGTTAATTTAGAGTCAATTTCAACTCCCAAATATTTGTAGGTTGAGACTCTCTCTACTAGTTCACCATTGATCTTAGAGGGGGGGGGCTGTAATTCTATTTTTGTTAAAATCTATGACCATCTCTTTTGTTTTCTTCACATTTATTTCAAGGAAATTATCAGAACACCACTGAGTAAAACCCTGTAATTCCCTCTGGAATTCATTCACAGAAGAAATGTCAGATTTTAAAAAACCAACCAGTGCTGTGTCGTCAGCGTATTTAAAATAAGTGTGGGCTGAAGAGGATGCTTGACAGTTATTGGTGTACAATGTATATAAAATAGGTGACAGAACGCACCCTTGTGGTGCCCCTGTGTTTATAATTTTTGAGGATGATATACATGAGTTAAATCTGACTTGCTGACTGCGGTTTGTCAAGAAGTCAAAAATCCATGAGATCAATTGGGGATTTACTCCCAAATGCACCAATTTTCTCACCAGAAGGTGGGGTTGGATTGTGTTAAAAGCGCTGCTGAAGTCAATGAACACAATCTTGACCAGGCTCTTAGCATGCTCAAGGTGCTCCTGAGTGCTGTTAATCAAAGATAGCAGCGCGTCCTCAACACCTCTCTCTGCCTGATAAGCGAATTGATTTTGGTCTAAAAGAGGTGAAACCTCATGGAGAAGTTGTTTTAAAATAATTTTTTCAAAACATTTCATAACTGTAGATGTAAGGGCAACAGGGTCATTGAGTTCCTTAGGTCTATTGTTTTTAGGCACAGGCACTATTAGGGATTTTTTCCATAAACTGGGAACAACACCAGTATCTAGTGACTGCTGAAACAACCTGTGGAAGGGCTGTGCCAACTGATCAGCACACACCTTTAGTGTCCTGCAGCTGATACCATCAGGTCCACAAGTTTTACGGGGATTTACACGTCTAAAATAAGATTTGACATCATCCATAGAGATGTCAATATCCACACCTTTCATGTCTCTTACTGCTGTGATGGCGTCATTCTGTTCTGCTTTAAAATCATGTGTGTCAAATCTACAGTAAAAATCGTTTAATTGATTTGCCATGTTAAAGTCATTCTCTGATACCATAGGGTGCTTCTTGGGCTTGTATCCTGTAATAGATTGGACTCCCTGCCAGGCTCTCCTAACATCATTTTTGAAAAAGCTTTCTAACTTATGTTTGTATGCTGCTTTGCAGTCATTGATCTTGCTTTTAATCTTTTTCTGCACTATCCTTTTCTCTTCAACTATATAAAGCTCAAATATGGGCCGTTTTACGAAAATTGATGGCTAATTGCAAATTTGGTAAGACGTGTCGGACTTTAGCTAGGTGCTCCGTACAGTCTGACGAGAAAGCGGCAACCTCCATACCCAGTGAAAGTCACCGTTTCCCTGGGTACTCGACTACTGGAATACTCGGGGCGGAGCTGGCTGGCTGCCGGCTGCCGGCATAACTAGAGTAGCTATATTTACAGTTTGAATTTCGTCACGCCACTTAGATAACATCTACCCCAAGGTCTTATAAAGCTAACAATGGTGTCCGATTTCAATTTAATGCATTTTTGTGAACATTAGGGGTTTCGTTAGCTGCTAGCTAGTCCCTTCAATCCTATGTGTACAGATCGCAGCTAGTTAGCTTCATTTCAATGTCCGATTTCAATTGAATGCATTTTTGTGAATTCCAGAGGTATTCTAAGAGGAGGCTAGCTAGCTCTCATTGATAGAGCTCCATCCAGCCGCACCCAAAAAACGGTGACTTTGCGCGGGTATGGAGTGCCGTGGGCTGCCAGCCGTGACGGAGCTCCATCTACCTCACAGCAGGCCGGGGTCTGTGAAGGAAGGCAGGCCGGCGGCGAGGCAGCAACACAGGCAACACCGGCCGCTGAACTCCGACACACAGTCAGACAAACTTTGCAATTAGACATAAATTTTCGTAAAACGGCCCATATTTGACCTCTACACAGTTCATTTCTCGCATAAAAAAGTCTCAGAAGTGAATTTAGTGGTAAAACAGCAGATTAACAATGTATACAATTTCTGAGATCTACGCGACCTATTCAGAAGACTAAGCTGACCTCAGATCAGTGGTGTAGCCTATGTAAATGTTGGAGGAGATTTGCCCGTTTTCAGAGGCCGTTTCAAATTGTGAGATTTGCAGAGGAAAGAGGTGTCAATGGGATTTTGAGGTTTTATGTATGTCCTATTTACCCACTAAACTGTCATTATTCAACTATGACAAGGTAAAATCGGTTTTGCATTCAATCACCCCTTTAAAAATGTTTTGATTGGCTGGAGTGGTTTGTTGTATTTTGGTGCACAGCCTGTGCCCCTAGTGTTTGTTTGACGTTTACGCCCCCTGTGTTGTCTCCCGAGACCGGGCTTTTTCACAGTGTACTCAGGGGACAGGCAGCTACTGGATCAAGGAGAGATGCCTACGATTTGAGACAAAAATGAAATTGCACTGAAACCATGCAGGAACTCATAGTGCACCTTTAAGCTGCATAAAATCTCACATCAGCCACCACTCTTACTTCTTACAAAACAATGGAAGTACTAAATAGGAGTAATGTTCAACTAATGCATGGCTCATGATGATTTAATGCGTGAATCACTGCTGACTGTATCATTAATTTCTGTTATGATATGATAGGTTTATTTGTGTTATTAATTCAGATATGCCAACATTTTTATTCAACCAAATTGTTAACTGTAATAATACGCATAGCCATAACACCAGATTTGCTAGTAATGGTCATATCGTTGTACCTAGCCTAAGGACTTGCTCATCGGAAAACAAAACTGTTATGTATCGAGCCATAACAAACTGGAATAAGTTACCCCTGAATATTTGGTTAATTAAATATAAATCATCTTTCAAAATGTTTATGCAGAGGCATCTATCTGGCATTCAGATAAAAGATTGAATACTGGAAAGTAACTGCATTTGTCTTAAATTGTTTAATTATTTATTTATTTTCATTATTAAACATAATGAAAGAATTACACATACTCCACTAACAATATTCAGGAAAGGTGATTGAAAATTATAGTATGCTGCTTTTACCACAGCTGGCTCCTAAACCAATCCGTTCCTGAATGCATTAAGTTTAAAGCTATGGGCGAGAACGGCGCTGAAGCAGAGGCTTTCTGTGCCTCTATCGCAGGTTTGGCGCACAGGCCAACATTTACGTAGATTTGCGCATGTGTAGACGGGTCTCATACTGAGTTGAATGATCAACGGTGAGGCAAATAGTGCTTTCCATTTGTACTGATTTTCCGAGGTCAAAGTTGGAAACAAGCCCCCTGACCTCGGATTTCCGAGCTCGAAACTCGGACAACCTTTATAGTGCGTTCCATTTACCTCTGAACTCGGAGGCCGTAGCCAGGAATGACATCACACCCGAGTTGAATGTGTTCCATTTACAAGTCGGATTTTCATTGTTTTCATTAGCTTTATCCAGGTTAGCCATTGTTAGCAATGCCAGTTTATAACGCATTACATCATTTTTGTGTGCATACAAACAGCGTAACAACATGTCCACAGATAGAATATGGACAGCACTGCGTGTACAACTGATTTAGTGAGACAGAAATAACACAGAAGTGCTTATAACTGTGTTACTACTGCTTTCACAACTGTTGATGCACAGAGCAGCCATGTTGAATTTTTAGCTCGGGGTACTCGGTAGTTGCCCGAGTTCCGAGCTCGGAAATCTGAGGTGAGGGGGCGTGTTTCTGACTTTGACCCCGGAAAATCTGAGTTCCGAGTACAAATGGAACGCACTAAACCTTGCAGTAGAAGGAGTTCAAAATCAACATAGCTGCCCCCTATATCAACAGCTGTGAAAGCCGTAGTAACATAAAGGTATAAGCACTTCTGTCTTATTTATGTCTCACTAAATCAGTCGTTCACACAGGCATGTTCAACTTGTGACGTCATTCCCAGCTCCAATTAGAAGCAGAGTAGGGCGGGACATTCCTTCGGGATCCTTGATAACGCAAATTCGCGCCCTGAACTTCCCTGTGATGGATATTTCATACTTAAAGTGCTCATATTATGCTCATTTCCAGGTTCATAATTGTATTTAGAGGTTATATCAGAATAGGTTTACATGGTTTAATTTTCAAAAAACACCATATTTTTGTTGTACTGCACATTGCTGCAGCTCCTCTTTTCACCCTGTGTGTTGAGCTCTCTGTTTTAGCTACACTGTAAAAAAAAAAACAGTGTACAGAGTGAGACATCTCACTTCTGTTCCATCTGTGTTGGGAGTCACACATGCGCAGTAGCTAGGTAAGGACTACTAGCCACTCAGAAGCAGAGTATGAGGGCGTGCCACGCTAGCAGCTAGGTGAGCATTATAACGTGTGTTCCAAAGTGACCACGTTTGTCTCTGAAGTAAAGGCTGGACTACAATAGAGCTGTTTGGAGCAGTTTGTGAACAGTGTTTTCTGTTGGAGATGGTAAGTCCCTTTGGGGTGGACTTTGGGCTTTTTCACTTTGTAAACCTATAACATGCACAAAAAACATAAATAACACAATAAAGGAAAGGGAAAATGCCAAAAAACATAATATGAGCACTTTAAAAATGTATCCACTTTGTCTACAAGTGAAGTAAGTGCCCCCTTTATAATCTATAGTTATATAAACATATTTGACACCAAGATGTCCCTCTGTTTTTTTATCCTGGTGTGCCGTCACCATACCCTGTGTGGTGTGTGTGGTTATGGTGCCATGTGCTTATGCGCATGTTGTAGAAGTGTATATATAAGTTGCTGTGTTATTGATGCGCTAACACCAAGCCTCCTGTCTTCTCTCTCTCTCTCTCTCTCTCTCTCTCTCTCTCTCTCTCTCTCTCTCTCTCTCTCTCTCTCTCTCGCTCTTTCTGTCTCTCTCTCTCTCTCTCTCTCACACGCTCTTTCTGTCTCTCTCTCTCTCTGTCTCTGTCTCTCTCTCCCTGTCTCTCTGTCTTTCTTTCCCTCTCTCTCTCTCTCTCGACACAAAGGCTTTTATTGTGTTATGTGCTAGGGTTAGGGTGTCCATTATGTGTCCATTGATTAGGTTTGATAGTCAGATGTGGAGCTATTGCACAGGCTATCCATGCGTAATGAACCTAATTTGCGTAAACGTAACATGTTAATACATAGGTCACTGCCTACCCGGACAAATAATACACTGCACGTTACTGGTCAGAACTGATTTGACGTAAACACTAACACTGTTTTTATGTGTTGTTGGTGACTCTAATTAAGCCCGGAGGCGGCAGGTGTGTGAGATGCAATCGGAAGGAGAAGCTGAGAGCTTGAAGCGGCAAGACGAGAGACGAGACAGTATTTTTAAAAACTGTTTTATTTATCAGACAACACGACTATTTGTAAATGCACCTTTTATAACCTGAACTTCGAGGAGTGGGCTGGTGCGGAGCCCTGGCGACTACGGAGAAGAAGCTGTAAGGTGGAACAGCTGTCGTTTCCGAGGAGGAAGCCACCGATCACCGAGTGAATACAACACAACCCCTCATGAACATAGAAAGGTGAACACTCATCCAGGCAAACTAAGGTCTCATTCTCACCTTAAATGCAACACGCAGGGGTGTCGGACTGGGGTTAGAAATGGGAGGTGGGCCCAAATAGATGTTAGAATGAATAGGGGTGGATGCGGGGAGGGGCCCATAGGAAACACCTTTCTACACAGTAACAATAACTAACCACACCTACTCCCATAAAAGACCTATCATATCATAACACTCACCATTAACAAATGATCAAGTCACCATGACTGATTATTTCACACTTACAGATCATCAATTAAGGAATGTTAATTCACAGTTACTTTATGCAGCCAAATTAGCTGGATTCCACTTACATAAAAGTGTATTTCAGACCGATGCATTTGCTAGGCCTCCCTGAAAGCAGGCTAACTATTCTTATAGAAATATGAAAATACTTTCTTTTTTCTCAATTTCAGTCCACTCTCCTCTAATTTGTCAATTGGCACCCGTACATGACCATTTGATTAAAAAAAAGCTTCATATTTCTGTAAAAAATATAGGTTTGATTTAATTTGATTGCATATCAATTAATGTATGAAGTAACTGTGAATTAACATTCCTTAATTGATGATCTGTTAAGTGTGAACTAATCACATGACTCATAGTGACTTGATCATTTGTACAAGCAACAGGAATCCATGATACATCCTGCATTAATTCATGCATTAAATCCCCATGAGTCATGCATTAGTTAAACACAGTGGTGTAGTCTAATGTATTGTAGTGGGTATACTGTACTGTATATTGGCCAGAATCTGCCTTTGGGGGAGGGGGGTGGCATATCATAGTGGAGGGTCTGGGTGTCCTCCCGCAGGGAAGTTTTGAGCATCGAGCATGCTCATGCATGATTGATTGATGCACATTGAGCAACAACTTTATTTCCTCTATTCGGATACTAGCCTAGAAATCTAGATGCACCCTAGCGGCAGCAAATTTAATTTGCAGTCAGGGGGGTCTAGGCACTCTCCGTTGGCTTGCGAGCTGGAAAAACCAACTCTAGTCAGGCCAATCACATCGTGTATAGAGTCGGTGGGAGGGCTTATGGCTGCTGCTGCTGGGAACAGCGCTCTTCTGGAAGACTTGGAGTTAAGCTTTTCTTTGAGAAAAGAACAAAGAACGGCACTGAAGTCAGTCTTAAAAAAGGAAGATGTGTTCGGAGTTTTGCCGATCGGATACGGCAAAAGTTTAATTTAATCTATCAACTAGCTTCGCTACCTTCTTCATTGCTCTGCTTGGTTGTAGTGCTATCCTATTGCGTGCAGAGGGAATTTGAAAGACAACCGTTTATCCCGCCCCTCGGATTGAGCCCTGTCAATGGTGAGTTCCGAATAGCCTGACAAGCCAGACCCACATCAAGATGTTGGGTCTGGCTTGTCAGGCTATTCGGATACACTTTTATGCACCAATTTACAGTGGAAATGTGAAGAAAAAAAACACAGATGACAATTCAAAATATATCAAAAATATAATGGAAAGTATGTTGTTGTGGGTCATTGGGCATTTTTAAATGGGTATATGAAAATCCTGGAGCTTTCTTAGTGGGTATACTGCGTATACCTGCACATCACATAGACTACACCACTGGTTAAACATTACTTAACTATATGAATTGTACCCTTACTATCGAGTGTTACTTATTTTACAGACTTCCTACACACGACTGTAGTGTTAAACCTTTATCTCTGTGTGTATCTTTGTAATAAATGTCTGACAACCTGAGCACGGGAAGGGATTTGGAGGAAAGCCAGCAGCATAGTAGACAGTGTTGGGCAAGTTACTTCCAAAATGTAATACATTATAGATTACTAGTTACTGTCATTTGAGAGTAATTAGTTATATTACAATATTACTGTCTCTGAATTGTAATGCGTTACACTACTTTTGCATTACTTTTGAGTTACTTTTACCAAAATAACAGGTGAAGTTTGATTTGGCAGCTAGCTTGTGAATCCACTTTAATACATCATAGATTATTCATATTTTGTATAATTAATATAAATATGCAAAGTAACTAAAGCTATAAAAAATAGATAAGTAAAACGTATAATAGGCAATTAGGAGAAAATTAAAATACTCAATTAAAAGTACGGCATTGTTGTAAAATGTTTGTTTATAGCACTTCAATAAGAAATTCATGTTGTTAGGTTAAAACACTCTAAAGGAAATGTTCAATTATAGTGTGATTAAAACTCACTATTTACATTATTTACAGTACTTGATTTACAGCTGATTTGTGAAAAGGTAGCCTACACAACCTTGTTTAACAGTAATTTAGTTTTACTGCGAACCGTCACAGGAAGTGCTTTTATTTTGAAGTAGGCTACACGGAAGTTGTCTGTTGTGTAGCCTACTCTGAGAAGCAACATGTCCGTCAGGCTCAAGTTGTTCACTTTCTTGTTTGTAAAACTGCAACATATTGAACAGTAAATGGTCACAGTAAAAGACAAGCGTTTTTGGTCGTCATTCGAAGCCATTCCACTACAGGCATAGTTACTCTCCACGGCTGATAAAATGCAATGATATTTACGTGTAGCAAGCCTCAACATTAATTCCCGACATGTTTATATCTGTCAGCCGCTGACGTACCGTGACCTGTTGGGACATACATGCTGTCCGTACCGTCTCTGGTTCTAGCTCTGACCACAGGAACAGAAACAGGACAGCTCACTTCAACGCAGCGTAATAACTCCTGAAAATAATATCCATCTCGCAAATGTATCTGTCTCTGCAGTCATCTCAACCATCGAATACAGCGACAGGAAAATAATACGGCTTTTTTTTGCCGTATTATGTGAAATGTGTCGCGGTGTTGGTGAATTCTTAAAAAAAACGCACCACTAAATGTTGGGTTAAAATGCGTTGTAACTCGCGTTACTGAGACTGTAACGAGTATAATATTACCGAAATTTAATTAGTAATGCGTTATATTACTGCGTTACAGCAAAAAGGAATACATTACTGTAATTGCGTTACTTTTGTAACGCGTTACTCCCAACACTGATAGTAGATGCGGTAGATTTCATCCACACCCCTCACCTAGGATACAGCCACCAAGTGACAATTCTCCTGCACAATCTTTCAAAACCTTGCAAGTATGCTTTTAAAATTCTGAAGCCGTCCAGTGCTGAATATTTGCATGTATCCAGAGATAAAAAAGATACACATAAATGAGGTTTTTAAAAATGCATCAGGCTGGGCATGTGGCAACATTCTGGACCTGGAACACATGTGCTGGTAATGCTCCTGCTGTTAACCAAATGTTTTCTGACAGAACTCATGCTGAGGTGGAGTGGGTCATCTATGCGCTGGGTATCTCCATAAGGTGATCTCTTAATTGTATTATATGAACCCTTCACTCCCACCGTGCTTCAATTGCGCAATGGTTCCCTTACAGGGCTTGAGGCAGACACTCAGCCCACAATCTGCACACCTTTGATCAAAGCAGCTAAATAGCATTACCCAGATGGCACCCTGAGGGCCAAGGTCAGAGCCCAACTGTTTCTTGACTTTTTCCATAAGACATTTTCACATAATGTGAGCTAATACAGCGGCAATGTAGATCAGAGCCACAGGGCTGAGTGTGGAATGTCTAAAAACCTTATCTGTTTGTGTGCAAGGTGTGTGGTAAGAAAGACAATTAATAAATATAGGGCTGCAACTAACAATTATTTTCATTGTCGATTATTTTCTCAACTGATTAGTTGTTGTGGTCTATAAAATGTCAGAAAATGGTGGGGGGGGGGGATTCGATCAGTGTTTTCCAAAGCCCATGATGACGTCCTGAAATGTCTTCTTTTGTCCACAACTTAATGATATTTAGTGTACTATCGTAAAAGAGTGAAGAAACTAGAAAATATTCACATTTAAGAAGCTGGAATCAGAGAATTTTTACATTTTAAAAAAATTACTCAGACTGATTAATCAATTATTAAAATAGCTGGCGTTTAGTTTAATAGTTGACAACTAAACTATTGATCTTTGCAGCTCTACAAAGGTATTTATAAAGGTTAGGTTGAATCACCAGGGTTAGCACAAGGTTAAAGTCTGGTATTAAGGTTAGTGTTAGGAGTTAGTTTAAAGCTGCTGCATTCAATATTATAGTATACTATATTGTTATAGTAACAATGAGTCAAATGACTGTGTAATGTAAAGTCGTCGCTCATAGTGACGAAGCCACAGAGAATTACCACCCAACTCTGCAGTTATGATCTGCTCTACAGCTAACAACTTCACTGTTTTGGTTCAGTGTCAGCTGTTTTCAGAACCTTAGCACCTAACAACAAAGTTAGTGACTAGCTGATGAACAAAGTGGAGCACTCAGCAGCTAAAGAGCCAAATATTTCCCTTATGAGCTGGTGGAGACCAAATGTATGCTAATGATGCTCTGTATCTGTAACTGTTTGCTACCATATTAGCCGTATCAACTGGCGGTGGCCAGTAGATTCCTCAAACTTCACTACAGGTTTGTTGTTGTTAGTTCTTTTTGTTGAACTTAAGACGATCACTGTCCACAACATCATGGAGTTCCTCCATAATGTTTGAGGCCTCGTAGCTCGACACCTTCTATGCTCACTTTGTTCTCCTCAACAAAGAGTTAGCTGCTTGGCCTTAGTAAACAGTACAAACATGCACAACAATAAAATTAAGGATGATGTCATTTTGGGGTATGTGTTATTGTACTTTGGCATACTTTTTTTTTTTTTTTTTTTTTAAAGGTTGCATCTACCTCAATTAATCACTGATTTAATGCTCCACCTGCAAGTGACCCAAGTCAAACACATCCATAATGTTGCCAGGTGCACACTGGGTCTGGAAGTTAGTTAGTTAGTTAGTTAGTTAGTTAGATAGATAGTTAGATGGATAGATAGATAGATAGATAGATAGATAGATAGATAGATAGATAGATAGATAGATAGATAGATAGATAGATTTTTTTGGGATCAATAAATTATATATATATAACTTCTGCAGTCAACTAGGAACTTCTGCCTTTCTGCTGTTTTTGATAATCCCTGTTGCATTGTGACTGCAGAGCCGGATGCAGCTCAAAATGCTTGAAAACTTTGAGGAGTAGTGCACTGGGACTGAGAGGCTGAGTTAACTTATATTATGCATTTAGAATGACTAAGCAGAGAAGTTTAACCTAGAGCAAATTGTGAAGGACTTCTGTATGCATGCTATGCACAACCGTGTGTGTGTATGTGTGTGTGTGTGTGTGTGTGTGTGTTTGCGCTATGCAGTGTGTAAAAACTGTGAAGTGTCTCTTTTAGCTTTCATGTGTGTGTTGGTGGCGGCATTCACTGTGGAGTTACTATTGTTTATCCATCTCATATTTAACATTTATTTTTCCAGGAGTATTCTCATTTAGATACATAATTTCTTTTACTCCTGGCCAAGACAGCAACATGAATAAATTCACACAAAAGAAAAAAGCAACTGACTTTAAACAAACAGCAAATTACATTAAACTATAAATTAGCAATGTTGAGAAACATGACATGTAGTGGACAAATAGTCCTTAATACTGTTTTTATAGTCTTCCATGTTTATAAAGTACTCTAGAAAACACCAAGGTGAGGCCGCACAAAACTTTAAAAGCGCTTTCACCATAAACAGTGTGAGTTGGAGGAATCATGTTGTGTAGTCTGCCTTGGTGATACTGTTCTGCTGTTGATTCAATAAGAAGTGTCAGGCTATTTAACTTATGTAGCTTAATAATGCTTGCTGCACCCGCTGCAGAGTCCATTTTGAGTTTTGTCTTCTATGCTGGTTAATTTTCATAAGAATACCTCAATTTATCTATGCTGTCTAATGGTTGAAACAGGCATAGCTCTTTGTGGGTTATAGACAGAGATAAATAAAATGTTCATTTCTCACCAGTTAGGCTCACAGGTGGTTCCGATCTTGCTTGTAGTGTAACTGTTCCAGCCCAGCACTGGAGGGATGGTGCAGATGAAGGAGAAGGTCCAGACGAACACCAGACCCAGGACCGCATGCTTCGTTTGCAGTCGGATGTTTCCCAAAGGCCGGCAGACCACGAAGAATCGTTCGAAGGACAGAACAGAGAGGGACCACATGGCCACAATCCCTGAAACAAACAGCAGGAGGTTAGTTTGTAGGAGCTGTCACAAACACACACCACTAAGTCCTGGAATTAGTTTTTTGTAACTATGAAAGTCACAGCTCTGTGGTTTTCATTTGCTATGACAGTAATAAACTTGAAAAAATGTTTTCTGGAATGTCTCCTGTCTCCTGTCTGTCTATGTTGCTAAAAATGGTGTATGATTGGGTAGAGAGTGTACAGTATGGGTACATTAGGCTACCTCTTAATGGGCCAAAAAAGGCCGACTGTAATTATGGTGATAAGTCTCTCTCGCAGATTACCTATCTCTTCACAGCCAGGTACTTCTAGTACTTCAACTGGAGAGGACAAAGTAAGAGAGGTGGGAACTAGGGTGTTTTATTATGTCACACACATTTAAAAAGAGCCTCTGCAAAGGTTCACTAATACAATTAACACCAGTACTTCAATGCTGTATATGTAGCTTTTTAAAGTGGGCTAAAACTGACTATCAAAGGGTGTATTTTTCTAGAAAACCATGTGTTGTTTTTACCCAATAAGCTTTAATGTACTTATCTTTAAAGCACAGCTGCAAATAGATACAAAAAAATAAATAAATAGTGACTGAAAATACTGTCACCCTGAGCAGAATAATAAGTAGAGCATCCATCCTACTCAGCTTAATTACTCGGTGACTTCCTCACATATACGCACGTGCACACGCACACGCACACGCACAGGTGATACCAATGCAACACAGCTGTCAATCACTGAAACTGCTGTCAAGACTTTGAATTGAAGTGGCTTTCCACCACAAGCCCCTTGAAGATGTAAGCCTCACTTCAGTGGGCTATTGATTGGCGTCCTCAACCATAATTTATCACGTCAGATGGTTTCTTTTAGCGTCACGCCGGCTTCTCATCCTACTAACAAAATGTGGTTTTGTGTTGCCATGTGCTAGAGTGCTCTTTGCCCTGCGATATTGGTTTTCATACAGTCCTTAATCATGAATAATAGTACTTTTTTGTGTGGTGATTCAATGCATCACAACACCCAACACACCAGGATCCACTAGGCAATATGCCCAATATGCCCATTGACATTCAGATCCATACACCATGTTTCTAGTGTACTTAGAGAAATGTAGCGAAATTCATTGTCTTGATGATTCCATTATCAGTATCAGCATGTTAAGTGTAATATCCCAGGCTATATGAATTCAACTGACATGCAATGTAATGCAGGTCAAGATCCATATAGGATATAGTAACTCATAATAAGGACGGACACAAAGCTGTCTGATTAAAGCTCCACAGTCATTTTAATGGACAAGTTTTCGATAATATTCTCATAAAGTGAGGCTCATTATTTTCTCCTGATCATTTATTTAAAATGAATGTTTTCTTTTGTTGATAAATATGACAGTTTGACAGTCTGTAATAAAGACATCCTGTGACTCCCTGTGTCACTCCTCTGTAAGATGTCTGAGTTGCCAATATGAGATTGCACAAACCTTGTTAATAAATCCAATAAGGAGCCTTCAGCAGAGACCACAAAAACAATCCACTGACTTATGCCGAACGACTTTTCAAGCGATTCCACTGTTACAAACAATTTTTTTAAATATCTGAATGAAATCATGAGAATGATGCTAGAGGCGCCCTCCCATCGTCTCTTGTTTAGTATAAGGTGATCATAAAACTCACTCCAGGCTGTCTTAAGTCAGTCTTTTTCCCATCTTGACATTCCGACAAAGTTTGATTTTGTCATACATCTTTGTAGTTAAGTTCAGCAGTGGAATGTAACTAAGTACATTTACTCAAGTACTGTACTTAAGTACAAATTTGAGGTACTTGTACTTTACTTTAGTCTTTTCTTTTCATGCTACTTTCTACTTATACTCCACTACATTTCAGAGAGAAATATTGTACTTTTTACTCCACTACAGCCCGACAGATAACCGACGAAACACCCATCAACCATGTTCTGAGTGTTGGCGTTGCATAGTTTGTCCACCAGAGGGCGCTCTACAACATCCCTGTTGGCAACACGCTTTGATTTTTTTTTGTTGTTATTGAGTTTTTGTTCAAAGGACTTTAAGTTTCATATCTTAAGTTTGTATTTTTATACATTTTATTTATCAGAACTTTAATATATTTTGATGTTTATTTTTAAACTGCATTATCATATTATTTTAGTGAGGACTCATAAATAACTACAAATAACTAATGTTAGGGAAATCTGTTTATGTTTTGTTACGCGTTTCTGGATTTTTTTTTTTGTATATATCGGCCGATATATCAGAATATCGAATTTTTAAATCACCAAATATTTGTATCAATATCAGCCTTAAAAATCCTTTATCGGTCGGACTCTACACTATCATCTGACAGCTTTAGTTACTTGATACTTTACAAATTAAGATTTTTGCACACAAAACACATATAAAATATAAGGTTTTATTATAGATAAAACTATGTAATAATATATAGGCCTACAGTTTGCTACAGCTGATATGATTAGCTGATTAAACAGAACTGTTTTGATCATTTCCACTTTCAAAATGTAAGGATTTTTCCACATTGAGTACTTTTACTTTCTATACAGTAAGTACAATTTCCTGATGATACTTACATACTTTTACTTAAGTAACATTCTCAATGCAGGACTTTTATCTTGTAACAGAGTATCTTTACAGTGTGGTATTAGTACTTTAACTTAAGTAAAGGATCTGAATACTTCTTCCACTACTGTTGAAGGTAAATAGTAGTCTTGCGTATTGTGACCCTGCAAGATCCCCAGTCTGCAAAAAAGGGTCTGTGACTAAAAAGTGACAGATTGTCTTGTCTTTTCAGCGCCTTCTATTCTATGGTAGGGATCAGTTAATTGAAGCTAGAGCATAAGTTCAGTGAGCGCCTTTATTTATTTCTCACGCATCTGCATTCCATCCTCACACACATGCTCACGCATTATTCCTTGCTGTCCTGTCCGGGGCTGTCAATTATCTTATCAGCTGCTCTCATCAGCTGATCTCATCTATTCAATAGCTCAGTGAAACACCTACGTTGTAAGCCTATCATCCTGCTGCTGCCTCTGTTTAAAGAGGATTCTCTCTCTGACTTTAGTGCAGTCATGCTGCTGTCATGTGCACGTTGCGTTCACAGCTGTTTAAAATCTGTTCTCCTCTCTGTTGCTGTCAGCTGTCATTTCAGTACAAAGCGTCGCAAATGGCAAAACCTCCCTCCACCTCCCCATCACCGCCAGTCATTGCAGATTCATCAGCTCCATCAGCTCCATCAGCTCCATCAGCTCCATCAGAATCATCAGAATCATCAGCCGCTACCATCACCCGTGTCTGGACTCATGGGGGGATTTATTTTGCTGCTGGCCTTCAGTTACAAAACTCCCTGTAGATCCCAAGCGCCGAAGACTTTCAACCAAGACTTCAATAGTGTGTAATCTATTATAATAAACATCCATCTTTACTTCATTCACTCGTCTCTCCTGATTGAAATGTTATTGGCGGTCACGGTGCTGGTAACCTACTTATGGCAAGTCATGCACTGCAGTTTGTGAGAAGGCTCCTGAGCATGCTTTGAAGACTCACACTGAGCTTTTGTTATTGATCCTACAGTCTGTTTTTATGCAGGAACAGTTTTCAAAAATCTACACCATGGGCTCGTAAAAATGTGGGTGAGTTACCCCTGACAGACACTGTAGTGACTTTTTCGACTGCTGCCTGAACTCAAGGAACTTTCCTGTCTTTTATCTTCACAATTTATACTCAGAATTGACTTTGCACACACTACCGTCCATCATCTCAATCCTTTTGTTCTAGCTTTAGTTTGCATGGGCATTATGTAATGCAGATTACACGCGCAGAGCTCCATTATGGGGGATGAGCTTGAAAGAATGCCCCATACAAGCTGAAATAGATTTACAAAATGAATTTCTAGAGCTGATTAAACAAGAACATTTTCACATTAAAAAAAATATTGTATAATCATTCCTATGTTGTTAATGTTTATGTTGCACTCTTTACTATATAGGGCGGCACAATATATTGTTTTGTTTATCGTCACCGCGATATCAACTGGCGCAATAAACACATCGCAAAATATCGCGAATGAGATTTTTGGTGTTAGCTGAAATACAAAACTAAATAGAAAACTATAATTATAATGTAGCTGTCATTCTTTTTTAGTGGTGCCTTTTTATATTCAACTCAATGTTCAATTTGTTCAATAAAAGAATGTTGGAAATTATTTCCTTTTGTTTGTTTTAAATTCAACAAGCAGTTTGTTGAATTTTAGCAGAATACTGAAAGCAGCAGTAATGCTGAACTGATTTAATGTTTGTTTATCGCAAATATCAAAATATTGTGAATTTCAGTATGCTTCTCTGACATAGTAAGGATTGCTTATTTTACATAAACAATCATTTCATGATATGAATGTTCAAAGAAACTGAGCAAAGTTACTGACACCCTGATCCTCAGTCCACTTTTTTCATTTTTGGCAACAGTTGTAGCTGAAGTGATCTATCACTTATATTTTACCTCCCTCCCAGATGGTCTAACTTATCAACAGATGTTGAAGTCAGCACTGACGGAAGTCTGAGGATGTGTCATGTGGAGCTTTTTTACAGTCATCACATTATTGCAATATGTGTATTAAAAAAAAGCTCCGAGACTGACACCTAGACACCCAGTTATGGAAGTTGTCTTAAGCATGCCCTGCAATTACAGCACCAGAAAGACAATTAAAAAAAACAAAAAAAAAAAACAGGTAAACCTACCGAAAAAAGTGACAGCAAATCCCTCCAAGACGCAAGCCCACCTCCCAAGAAAGAAATAACCCCTGGAGTTTGTCAGGAAACTTATTACTCCACCTGTGAGGGAGACCAAAAAATCAGCGATTGCCAAATTAACTATAATATAGTTCAGGGGCTGTCGGAGTTGTTTGTACTTGAAAGTGACAAACATGACGAGGAAGTTTTCGCTCAGAGACACGGAGGTGACGAAGAACATGAACACAGCCAGGAAAGTGAAGTTCCACGGCGCGATGCTCTTGATGGGTCCTTTAAACGGGTCATCAGGAGGGAAGAGTTCAGCCGCTGCAGTGTAGGACACAGCGTTCACTGACAGACTTAAAGTATCCATTGTCTAAACCCAGCGTGTAGGCCACACTAACCGAGGGAAAAATCCTGTTTCTGTTCTGTTTCTCACACTCCCAACTTCACGTGGAGTCCCTCCTGAACAGCGCGCGCTCACTAGTCTGCGTTCAACTCGCTGACTGCGCTGCGGAGCATCCTGTGCGTCCTGGGACTCTTCTTTCACAAAGTTTTTGTGTTGAAATCCTTATTGGCTGATGTGCATATTGCAGCACGGTGGGAAGGTAAATAAATCCGCGAGAAATGTTGAGTTGAGCTGTTGGAAAGCGTGTGTAGAGCTACGCGTGAGAGCGGAGTATTGGCGGTGCGCACGATGCACGGTGCGGGCACAGGCAATGTCTTGGAAAGCGCTAGCAGCAAACGCGTGAATGACCGATATTTGGCATCCTGGAAGCTCTTATATAGACGGCTCCGGCATCACTGCTCTGCTGCCCTTCAGGAGAGGCGTCAGGACGCCACGCGCCCTCTTCATGTGCGCTTCTTTGGTTTGCGCGCTGCGGATTTTTTTTTTTATTTTTAACAACGATCAATTCCACTTTGTCCTTAATCACATTCAGCCATGAGTCATACACCAAATGAGATTCTGTTTTCTTGGCGCTCAGGAATTACACTTTGAGATCTGATGGCTTTGCCTTTTCCAGCGCGCAATTCAATAATCCTGCCTAATTAGGCACTTCAGCAGGTTGCTTGGTCACAGTGGGCATTGTTGTATTCATGCAAATGAAGTAGGCCACACGTGTTCAGCTTTCACACATTTCATGTACTGTGCAGCAAAAAAAAAACGCGCTGCATAAAGGCAGCTTTGAGTCTTTTGAGTCATTGGGTCGAACACCTGCGTGGTCAATTGGATTGCATCGATCAAATCGAGCCATCTAATCAACTTGAATGTACTTCAGCGCTTTGTGCAGAGGTCTTTTCAGTGCAATTATGACATACAAGTATACAAACAAAAGCCTCATCCGCCTGCTACATAATGTAATTAAGAGGTCAACCCACCAAACAGGCAGGGCTTTGATTCTTCTAGATGACCCCCCCCACTGCCACACACACACACACACACACACACACACACACACACACACCATCATCATAATACTCAC
Source organism: Sander lucioperca (assembly GCF_008315115.2). Classification (NCBI taxonomy): domain Eukaryota; kingdom Metazoa; phylum Chordata; class Actinopteri; order Perciformes; family Percidae; genus Sander; species Sander lucioperca. Next base: position 10,509,727 of record NC_050187.1, read on the forward strand.
TAATCATCTTATGAGCTAAGGCACTGTTCGTTATTTAATTAAGGAGCCACCGGAGGCGTTTTGGGACCTTTAATCAAAATAGACCTGACCCTCCCTTCACCAGCACTATATTTTTGATGACCTTTTAAAATGATTGGGAGAAAAGGGATGATCCTCCCCAAAAATGTATTGTACTGATTTGCATTTGGCAAAGATGAACAGATTCCCAGGGATTTTTTAAACAGCCATGACATACTAACTAAACCATTCTCTTGTTACGCATCCCACTCCTCTGTTATGGTGTGGTGGCCATTTCAGTAGATTTACTCACTAACATTGTTGTGGAAACACAACAAGTATGGAAACTAAATGCACACTTCATGCATTACTGCATTACTTCAAATACTAAGTTACTCTTCTAGTAAACTAGTATTCACATGAAATAAAACAATAAAACATTGAGACCATTCAGCAAAGCACACTGGGTAATTCAACACTGGTTGCTATGGACTCATCACTAGGCTTCCTCAGTCATTGTATATTTTAGCATAGGTAAGCTTGCCAAAGCTGAACACTATCCAAAACTCCATTTCTAAGATGAGCGTCAATTTGGGAGCTTGCATGTTACCACTCCTTCCTTCTCAAATGCCTTGAAAAGGCTGTCATTTGCACATTTTCACAAATAATCACAAATAATCACCAGGACGAAAGGATATACCTCCCGTCTCATGCCTTTCCGGCTGCCGGCTGGCGTTGTCTGCGGCCTGACTTTCGGCTTTTCAAAATAAAAGCTTGCATCTCGTCCGCTATGTTTTCGTACGGTGTTTTGGATGTTGTTGAACTAAGCAGTACGGCAAACTATTTTTTCATCAGATGTCTTAGTTACAACAGGATTGACCTAGCAAAGCAGCTTTGTGTTTATATGTGCGAGTGGAATTTATTCAGTTTGGGTCTCTAAAGCTATAGGTCTGGCTGACTAAACAGGGAGGGACCCATCTGCTAGCGATAGAGGCCGAGACTGAGAGAGCTACATGGAGCTACATGGATAAATATGCACCAAACAAGCCACTTTGAAATTTTGCTGTTCTCATGAATACAAAAGTTGGGTGACCCTCCCCCCTAGACTAAAAAAAATTGGATGACCCTCCCCTCAACAAAGAATAAAAAGACATGACCCTCC